>NW_026926833.1:0-29087 GCF_032062105.1 Saccostrea cuccullata | reverse complement strand
ATTAGCCCAATGCCCAAATTTCCCGCATTTGTAGAACGAATCCTGTTTTTTTCTGGGGCAATCTGGGGCCCAATGCCCTAACTCTTTGCAGATGTAGCATGGGTCTGTCTGTCTTGTTTTCTTAGTCTCTCCTGATCCCCCTTGTCCCTCTTTTTTCTGGTAAGTGCTTCCTCCTTTCATTTTGGTGATGTAAATTTTCAGATGATTCAGCTGGTTTTCAGCACCACTCATCTTGTTGTTCATATCATTCAGCTTTTTATCCAGACCAGACAGGATAGTCAAGATGCCCATATCTTCTTTATTCATGTATTCTTGAAAATTAAAGGGGGCTCCTACATATTCTTCAGGTGTCACAAAACTAGGGTTGTGTGGGGTATTCATCATTGCTTCTATTTTTTCACGTCTGTCAAGTTCGAAGTGCCAACCAAGACTGATCTTTAAATTTTACAGTTTTGCTTTAAATACCTGGTGGATCTGTAATAACCCTGTGCAAAAAAATACCTTTTACCTGCGTTTTTTTTTTATACCTGTTACATTATCTGTAAGGACCCTGTGCAAAAGTGGATTTTTTTTTTTTTTTACTTAAAGACAAGAACAAACCTAGATTTTTTACTGAAAAAAGACAAGAACACACACAATACTAGAACACGGCTATTTTTATTCACAATGAAAAAACATACATCCAGTTACATTTTCTTTTTCTTCTGTCCCTTTTCTGTGGTCAGGGGTAGTTTCCTCTTGTTTTCCCGAGACTTTTTTTCTTCAGTTTTTTGTATGTCTTTTACCAATACGTAGCATGGATCCATCTGTTTAATTTTCTTACTCTCTCCTGATCCCCCTGGTCCTTCTTTTTTCTAGTAAGTGGTTCCCTCCCTCTCATTTTTTGTCTTTCCTGTTAATGACTTTGTGATTGGGGATAATTGGGCACTAATGTAACAAAATCCACTGCTGTTGTAACATTTCAGTTTATCCAACTTGTTATCAAGATCACTCACCTTGGTGTTCAATTTATTCACCTTGTTATCAAGATCCCTCATCTTGGCGTTGACATAATTCAGTTTGTTATCCAGACCAGACAGCATGTTAACAATCCCATCCAGAGTAGTATTTTATATGCCTATATCTTCTTTTTCCACATATTCATGAAAATTATACATGCCCAAATCCAGTGCATCCTGTGACTCTGCCATGGGGGCTCCTACATATCCTTCAGGTGTTACATAATACTGGGAATTTTCTGAGGTATTCATCATTGCTTTCTATTTTTTCACCTCTGTCCAGTTTTGAAAAATATCAACTAAGACTGATCTTTAAATTTTACAGTTTTTTGCTTTATATACCTGGTGTGGGGGCCGTGTGCACGTTTTACCTGGCTTTTTATACCTGTTACATCATCTGTAAGGACCGTGTGCAAACAAAAATTAGGGGGCCGTGTGCACCTTTGACCTGCGTTTTCTATACCTGTTGCATCACCTGTAAGGGGGTCGTGTGCAAAAGAAATATACGTTTTACCTACGTTTTACACGAGGGTGGGGCATAAAATGAGAATAAAAAGTAAAAAAATTAATTTTTACTGTGACAGGACATAGATGCGATGAAAGAAAAGTATGTATTCAATACGGAATGAAATGGGTGTTGCTAAAACGCGGAACGGAAAACGGAACGGAAAGCGGAACGGAACGGAAAACGGAATATATTATTTTGGATTAAATCACTTAAAATACGCAAAACTTATCGTAAACGATATATCTTGTACATATTCAATCCCCCACTATTAAATACAAGTTGATTTTGTCATGCTCAGTCTCTTTTTTTTTACGAAAATCGCTAACATATAGCAGTCACCTAGAACGAATTGTTTGATTCGGGGGGGGGGGGATAAACATAAAAAGGAAACGATTGTTTGATTTGGGAGGGGGGATAAGTTCCAACTCCAACATCTTTCAGTACTACGCTAAGTGGCCCGTTAATACAGGCAAAGGCTATTGAATTCGCCGCCGAGCTTGGGCTGGATGAATTCAAAGCATCTAACGGTTGGCTCGATCGAGAGTTGGAAAAATAAAAACTCATAGTTTTTTAGCTCACCTGAGCTGAAAGCTCAAGTGAGCTTTTCTGATCACTCGGTGTCCGTCGTCCGTCCGTCTGTCCGTCTGTCTGTCTGTCCGTCCGTCCGTCCGTCTGTCTGTCTGTCCGTCCGTCCGTCCGTCTGTAAACTTTTAACATTTTCAACTTCTTCTCAAGAACCACTGGGCCAATTTTAACCAAACTTGGTACAAAGCATCCTTGGTTGAAGGGGAATTTAAATTGTTAAAATCAAGGGCCAAGACCCCTTCCAAGGGGAGATAATCAAGAAAATACGAAAATAGGGTGGGATCATTAAAAAATCTTCTTCTCAAGAACCACTGGGCCAGAAAAGCTGACATTTATGTGGAAGCATCCTGGGGTAGTGTAGATATGAAATTGTTAAAATCATGACCCCCGGGGGTAGGGCGGGGCCACAATAGGGAATCCAAGTTTTACATAGAAATATATAGAACAAATCTTTAAAAATCTTCTTCTCAAGAACCACTCGGCCAGAAAAGCTGAAACTTATGTGAAAGCATCCTTGGGTAGTGTAGATATTAAATTGTAAAAATCATGACCCCCAGGGGTAGGGCGGGGCCACAATAGGGAATCCAAGTTTAACCTAGAAATATATAGAATAAATCTTTAAAAATCTTCTTCTCAAGAACCACTGGGCCAGGAAAGCTGAAACTTATGTGGGAGCATCCTTGGGTAGTGTAGATATTAAATTGTTAAAATCATGACCCCCGGGGGTTGGGCGGGGCCACAATAGGGAATCCAAATTTTACATGGAAATATATAGAACAAATCTTTTAAAAATCTTCTTCTCAAGAACCACTGGGCCAGAAAAGCTGAAACTTAAGTGGAAGCATCCTTGGGTAGTGTAGATATTAAATTGTTAAAATCATGACCCCCAGGGGTAGGGCGGGGCCACAATAGGGAATCCAAGTTTTACATAGAAATATATAGAATAAATCTTTAAAAATCTTCTTCTCAAGAACCACTGGGCCAGGAAAGCTGAAACTTATGTGGGAGCATCCTTGGGTAGTGTAGATATTAAATTGTTAAAATCATGACCCCCGGGGGTTGGGCGGGGCCACAATAGGGAATCCAAATTTTACATGGAAATATATAGAACAAATCTTTTAAAAATCTTCTTCTCAAGAACCACTGGGCCAGGAAAGCTGAAACTTAAGTGGAAGCATCCTTGGGTAGTGTAGATATTAAATTGTTAAAATCATGACCCCCAGGGGTAGGGCGGGGCCACAATAGGGAATCCAAATTTTACATAGAAATATATAGAACAAATCTTTAAAAATCTTCTTCTCAAGAACCACTGGGCCAGGAAAGCTGAAACTTATGTGGAAGCATCCTTGGGTAGTGTAGATATTAAATTGTTAAAATCATGACCCCCGAGGTTAGGGCGGGGCCACAATAGGGAATCCAAGTTTTACATAGAGATTTATTGAACAAATCTTTTAAAATCTTCTTTTCAAGAACCACTAGGCCAGGAAAGCTTAAACTTATGTGGAAGCATCCTTGAGTAGTGTAGATATTAAATTATTAAAATCATGACCCTCGGGCGTAGGGCGGGGCCACAATGGGGAATCCAAGTTTTACATAGAAATATATATGGAACAAATCTTTTAAAAAGATCTGCACCACCCAAGTTACTCAGGTGAGCGATGTGGCCCATGGGCCTCTTGTTTAAAATCTGTGGTGAAAGTGCAAGTGTCATTATTGAGTGTGTTAACGAATATCAGTCTAGAATTCCGGATCTCGTGCGTGGTTATTCAGCTCAAAATATTTTCAAATGTGATGAAACCGGTTTATTTTTCAAAGCGATTCCTGAGAAAACATTTGCCGAAAAAGGGAAAGAATGCAAAGGGGGGAAATTAGCTAAAGAAAGAGTAACAGTCATGATGTGATGTAGTTGTACTGGAGAAAAACTAAAACCGTTAGTTATTGGTAAAGCCCGCAAGCCCCGTTGTTTTTGTAGTCTTGACCCGTCAACACTTCCCGTTATTTGGCGCTCAAACAAAAAATCATGGATGACCGGGGAAACATTTAAGATTTAAGAAATGAAAACGGATATTCGGTGTAAATAAAGAAATGAAAAGACAAAACAGAAAAAATTCTTCTTTTTCTGGATAATGCCACATCTCACCCACATGATTTAAAATAAAGCAATATAACTCTGAAATATTTTCCATCGAATACGACATCCAAGTTACAACCTCTTGATCTGGGGATCATACGTGCGTTTAAGGCTCGTTATAGGAAACGTATGATGGGACATCTCTTATCAAAATTGGACACATGTAAAACTGCTGCAGAATTGACAAGAAATGTCAGTGTTCTTGATGCAATTCACTGGATCAACAAGGCATGGGATGAGACAAAACAAACCACAATTGAAAGTTGTTTCCGCGACGCATCTGAGATTTCTGACGATGACGACGACGATGAAATATGAAATATGAAATGGCGGACGAAAACAACTTGGACATTATAACAGACACGGAAAATGACTTGGAAACAGAAGAGACGTATGATGAAGACTGGGAAACAAAGATATTGTCTGAATATAAAAACGACAATACGAAAAATGCAAGCAGTGATTCTGAAGATTCCGGTGATGAAATTAGTGATGTGACCTATAACAATGTTCTTGACATGCTCAGAGAAATGGGCAAATTTGCAATTGCTAAGGACGCCCGATATTTCGAAAGCATCCAGTATCTTACAACTCTGACGGAAGAGACTTTAATTAAACAGCGACTTAACAAAAAACAGACAACAATTGACACTTTTTTCACCACACCTCAGGAATTGTAACTATACGTTGCATTGTTCATTGTCAGAAACTGTAAATAGAAATGTACCATGTCATTTAATTATTTATTGAAATAAAATCACATCTTCATGTATAAATCTTTAATATGAAATAAATATGGAGGCCATAACCAAAGATGTACCTTTTACTGATAATGTTGGATCTATTGCCATACTTGACAATGTGACAGAAATAGCCAACACTGAGTAATCCGACACACTGTTTAATCCGACATACATTAAATTTCCCATGGCATGTCGGATAAGGCAGGTTTCACTGTATTTTTTACGCTAACTTACTACGTTAATTACATTCACAAAAAGTGTGAGGATGTCAACTTGAACGAACATTTAAATAGTAAAAAGGTTATGACTTGGGGATCAAAAATTTGATATCTAAATGAACCAGGAAAGAGAAATAAAATGTAAAAAAAAAAAAAATTAAGATAATACGTTTAAATTTAGGGCATACATTTACGGCAAGCTCGAATAAACATACACACTTGTTGTTAAAATTTTATTCAAAATAGAGACGTTTTCTATTTATTTAAATTCTGGAAAGACAAAGTTGGAAAACTTTCATGTGTTAGATGAAGTTAAATTTTGTTTGCGGTACATATGTGTGTATGTTTAGGGGGGGTGTATATGAATTACCCCGTAAAAAATGAGCTTGTTTTCCCGCTCATCGGAAAGGTCTGAAAAGTTGTAATAGGTATGCCCACTTTTTTGTGTCAAAAATATACATAAGGTTTAATAAATCAATTTTTAATGTGACTGTGGGCCCCTGAACAGACCCGAAACTGCCACTTCCCATTCATGATTCGAGAATTCGACACTGCGTGCATAATCTGAATATCATAACTAGTTATTTTTGTCTTTACAGGCATTGACATTAAATTGAAAGAAGAAGGGGGGGTTAGTAAAAATTTTTCCAACATACAACAAATCAACAAATTTGAAAAGCCAATTAAGGGGGATATGTCCTTTGCCCAACGAGAAAATCCTATTTCGTGTGTGTGTGTGGGGGGGGGGGGGGCGAATTTCTTTCAGTACCATTTTTTCCACGGAAGTTATGTACGACTCATCAGTATATAATAGTTTACAATAAATTTTTATCAGAATTGATTTTTACAACAAAAGTATTGCTCTTTTATCTGATTTATATCGCATCTTTGTTATTTGTTTGACAAAAATTTTCCGTTTTCCGTTCCGTTCCGCTTTCCGTTCCGCGTTTTAGCAACACCCGAATGAAATGGCTGGAAATTTCACACAGGTTATGAAAATCAGTGACTTTTAAAAGCAAACCTCAAAAATCAAAATCTACGAATTACTAACCCCCACCGAAGACCAGAGAGTTCCCCCTGGATGCAATGAGTAGCCGATCGAAATACAATTCCGGAGGATTTTTTTTTTTAAAAAGAAATAAAAAAATAAAAATCTTGTAATACTACATCACTGTTATGTTATTGTATGACGTCATATACACTCGGGTTCGGCGTTTCCCCACTTCAATTTTGCTTTCTCACTGTCGTGGGCGTGTTAACCAAAAGCGATTTTTTTTGTTTTAGCCTATCACATTTGATCACATGATTGGATTGTTGAAGTTTTGCCGCGATTGAACTATCGTCTGCTATTGTTTATAAATACAGACCCTCCGTGTATTCAGTATCATTCCTTCGTGGCTGATTTGGCTGACTACCTACAACAAGAAGAAAAGAAGAAAGAAGAAGATGTCAAACCATTTTCGAGAAGTTTTTTATCTTATACCAGGGATTTCCATCGAAACTCAGGTTATAGTGAGGAGAATGGATACCGGGGAAGAGTTGTCGAGATACAATTTCCTACAAGTGCAGGCCAATACAGAGCGACAAAACAGAAGTAGGAGGGGATACCCTTACACCAGAAATACAAGAAGAAGCAGTAGAAGACCACCTTCTAGATCACCTCCGGCACCACCACCCAGACCTACTGCTCCAGCACCACCACCCAGACCCGCTGCTCCAGCGCCATCACAGAGCCAGGCGAGGAATCAGGGGCGCATTCCGACCTGGGGCTTTCGTGTCCCCACCCAGGAGATAATGTGTACCTTGTGTCTGGCAGAGGGGGAGCGCAACAACTTCTGTTGTAGCCGGTGTATACAGAGACCAGCGTGCCTGCTTTGCGCAGCTCGGATCATTGAGGAGAACCTGCCCTGCCCCCTCTGCCGGAACGAGCATCGGTTATTAGTTCCGTTGTCCCAAAGGCAGGAATAGGGGGAGAGAGGATGATACTTCAAGTGATGACGAAGAAATAGGCCGCATGGTCCAGGAGCTCCTGTCCAGTTAAAAGAGGAAGCGGACTCCCCCTTGATCACAAAATTTCGAAAAAAAAATTAAAAAACCAAAAATAACCAAAAAAAAAGGGCCCTTTTAAGGGCCGCCCAATTGTTTCGAAAAGCTGCTTTCATATACAGTCGATAAGTAAAAAAACGTTCTGTGTGTGTCTTAGAAAAAAGATTTTCTTTTTTCAAAAATACAGTCAAAGAAACGATTGTATCTTAGAAAAAAAAAAGACGATCTTTTTTAAAAATACAGTCAAAGAAACGATTGTATCTTAGAAAAAGATGATGATCTTTTTTTTTGAAAATACAGTCAAAAAGAAAGAAAAAAGAGTACCTTCTTATATATACAGTTGATAAAAAGAAACTTTGTGTGTCTTAGAAAAGAGTACCCTATACAGTGGGGTAAACAAGAAACATTGTGTGTGTGTGTGTGTGTGTGTGTGTGTGTGTGTGTGTGTGTGTGTGTGTGTGTGTGTGTCTCAAGTTATAACACCAGGTCACTTTTTAAATTTCTTTTTAACTTTATAAATTTTTTTAAAATTAATTTTTTTTAAAACTTTTAAAATTTTTTAACTTTTTTAACTTTTAATAATAATAATAATAATAATAATAATAATAATAATAATAATAAACCCTTTTTAAAAATAAATTCACATCAAACACACATTTTTAACATTTTTTTTTTCATCAAACAATAACACATACACACACATACACTTTATGTGGATGAAGAATGTACACCTATTTTTGTCATAAGTGTGGAGTATATTCAATATTTTTTGTTCAGGTAAATCTACAATCTCTTGGAACTAATTCCCTGTTTCTCACCTCCGATTTAAGAACCCCATATTCTTTATAGTCACCTTGTCTATAAAATGTTCTTTACAATTCTGGTGTGCTGTGAGACATATCAAAACAAGTTAACCCATGAATCTTTTGTACATGTATCTCTCATGACAGCTGTATTTCATTTGAATGAATCCTCTCACATGATGAAGTTTTCCAGTTTCTGGATGCCTTTGTTTTTGTAAGATCAAGTATTGATAATCATTTCCAATGATTTGATCTACATCTTCCTGTCTGCACCCAGTTAAATCAAATATCCAATTTTTGGCTACTCTAAATCTGTCTATTTTTAACTTAGCAATATAACGATTGCCTGTATTTTCTTTATGTTTGTTATGGTAATGAGTCTTAATGTCTTCCAAGAGTTCAGTTTGGACTTCTTTCATTATTTGTGGACTCTTCTCTTCTGTGGGTTTAAAATCCAGGGTCTTTGGCAGTCTTTTTTCTGACATCTCTTTTTTCTTATCATCTATAAACTTGACTTCTTCTCTAGTCAAAGGTCTTTCAGGGTAATCCAGGTTACCCTCACCCTCTATTGGTAATAAATGGTTATATTCCTCATTGGCTTCTTCTGCAATCAAGGGTCTTTCTATGTAATCTCTGACAACATTAAGATCACCCTTTTCTTGACACAATTGGTTATATTCTTCTTGAGAAAAGATCTCAATATTCCCATCATCATGTATTTGAATTGGTATACCTCTGTCTACATCTTTCTCTGAAAGAACTCTCTGTCCAAACTGAATTTTACTCATTTCTTTGCTGAAGCTGTTACCCATTATAAAGCCAGTCAACAACTGAGGTGTGTTTGTACCATGTTTACTATTTATACTTTTTCATTGTATCTATTTTTTACCAATCTTTAAATCAAACCCCTCGACACTTTTTTGTTTTGTGTTTTGAAAAAATAATCTATGGTTAAAGGGAGATAACCTACTTTTAAAAATGACAAAAACCACAATTTTTTTCCCTTTTATTTGTAACAACAAACAACAACATCAAACAACAACAACAAACAACAACAACTTATTTACAATACATTTTGATAAAAACATTGACACTTTTGTCCATGACCCGTAGGTAATTTATGATAAGTGTTTTAAACCAATTCGCCACGTATCTGTCCCTTTGTAAAGCCGTACTCTGGTCAAAGGGGAATAGCCACTCGTCGGTGGTCTTTCTTTTCTTGTCTCTTTGATGTAAATAATACACGCAATATTGTCCACACACATCGGTATTCCAGTCTTGATAGCGATAAGGATTATACATCCATTGCTGAGCATGACGCTGGATAAAATCTTGAATTTCTTTTTGTAAGGGAGGAAATCCATAAGAATCGAAATATTCCACCATGGGATTGCTCACATACAGACACACCCAATGTTCTCCAGGTCGATCTTGAGGATCCGTATTTACCACGATGGCTTTTTCTCCAGGTCTTAATTGATCCGGTAATAAATCTACAGGATACACACCCCCAAAAGAACTCTTGAATTCTCTGGATAAGACTTCTCTTAATTGTCCCGTATCCATTTTTTTTTTAGTAATCAATAGCCACTTCTCTCTGTTTGTTGATGTCTAAGACGTTATAGAATTCTGCATACACCACACAATTTAAGGTGTTAGCCGTATTGCCGGTAAACTGCACTTCTACTCTCAGATTTCCTGTTTCTATGAGATGGAATTTATCCGATTGCGCCTCTTGATCTTTAGTGAAATCCCAACCCCATAGAGTGTAGCCGCTTTTATACTCTTCTAGGGTGATGTCTGGAGCCCAATCTTCTCCTAATTTTCCCAGAGCTTGATACAGACTGAGATATGATCTCAGATATAAATCGTCGTTGAAATTAGGTTCAAAACAACGAGTACTCATGGTCTCTCCGTTGATACTGACGTCTAATTTCTTGATCCCAAAGTTTTGAAAATGAAAGGGATTTTTAGTTTTATCTCCGTTAAACGCCGCATTCTCCACAAAGCCTAAAATGAGACGTTTAGGCATCTGACCTTGAAACAGATGATCTGTAATCTTAGACTGAGTTCCTGTGGGAATGGTAAAGGTTTTCACTTCCACTCTTCTCAAGGAATATTTGGCTCTGTGAGTATTCAGATTTTGATTGATCTGATTCATCAAAGTAGGGGCAGGTTTGACTTTTCTCACCCACAAGACCATACTTAATATTTTCACTTTTCCCGTATTGGCTTGATTGGTCATCATGTAGAAAGCAGGTCTAGCTCGATTAAATCTCAAACGGACGTCGACTCCATTAGGTAGAAATCTATCTTGTTGAAACAAATCCAGATGTAAACGATCCAACAAAGTGAGTTTCTTACTCCCAGCAATAGCTTGGTTTCTTTTTCGGAATCCTTCGTTTTTAGAATCGGCCGGGTACTCTGTGAGGATGGGTTTGCTAATGGTCACACTACCATCTACAGCGGCAGCAAAGGTCCTGCTAGCAGCTGCGCCGGAAACTGTCAGAGCCTCTAATCCCACTTCGTCCATATGTCCTGCCGTATCTTTTTCCCATAGACTACAGGCTTTCATCTGTGTATTTAATGTTCTGGGTTGGTATGAGAGTAATTTCTCCAGATACGCTTTGTAAGGATAAGTATCCGTCCCCGGGGTCACTATTTTTCCATTTAGACTGACATCGATTTCCGTAAACATGGAATGTAAGATATTATTCACCGGAGCTATTTTAGCCGGATCTCCAGCCAGAGCACTTCCATCATTTTGAGTAAATTGACAGACCATTTGAAGATAAGTTTGAGATAAATCCAGATATTGATCTCCTTGTCCTTTAATTTCAAATTCGATGGGAACCGTGTCGGAATCTAAAGTACTGGAAATAGGGTAATATTCTTCCCATTTCGACTCTTCTAAAGCAATATTGGTGGGAGGGACTTGGAACAATTCTAAATTATTCATCCCACAGGCACAGGAATCGGGCTGTAACATGATGTGTCAACTAGGAATCAGTTTTCACAAATGAACCTTCTGTTCACTGGACTGTCCTATTTATACTCTCTCTCTCAGTCAAACACATCTAAGCTTCTTTTTTTCTTGGCCCTTCCTCCTCGTTTTTTCTTTTTTCTCTTCGGACCTCCTCGGGCTAACAGGACTCTCTCCCCTCTTCCTGTCTGCTTTCTTCTTGTTCTTCTTCTTTTTCCTTTTCCTGTTTGCCCTTTATTCTTCTTTCTAAAGGGTAAAGAGGTGCCTCGATTGAGAGCAAATAAGCCTGTATTTTTAGCCGCAGTGAGTCCGTTGGTTAACACAGCATTTCGGATGTTTTTTCTTTTTCTCATTACATCTCTGCCTATCTTCACTCCGGCCATGATGGCTTGTTTTTTTTTCCATGCTTGAGTACATCTGTGACAAATCCTCGACCTTTTTGTCGCCCCATGCCTAATTGGGCCGCGTCTTTGGGAGTCAAACCTAGGGGTAAGTTAGGAACCGCTCCCGAGATGAAGTTTAAAAAATTACCTCCTTTTTGAGGTTTCATGTGAGTTAAAACCCTACTCAATTTGAGTAATTGTGTAGCAGGAGTTCCCGATAGATTATCCAAGGGAAGGGCTCCCACCAATCCAGAGATGATGGAACCTACTCCGTGTCCTTTTTGACGTAATAAACCTTTATGATAAGTCCAACCGTGTCCTGTCTGTCTCAGTAATCCTGAATGATACTGCATGGTTCAATAACTCGTATGAAACTGACCTTTCTGTCCTCGGGGGACTTCCTTTTATACTCTTTTAGGGTTGAATACAATACAGACAGCAGACCAGGCAAGCCATCACCCCCAATAAGATGGAACACAATAAGGGTACATTCATCTCAGTAGACTTTTCTGAAATGAAGTTTCACGATAGATTTGCCACTTAAAAAAGGCATGGGCTGTCCTAAAGGAGTCATGATGTGAATCTCAATGGTATCGAAATGTTTTTTTAATCAAAGGGACATTCTGCTTGAATGGGTTCCCATTTACATTGTTTTTCTTTGTCCTCAAAATGACAAGGCACCACTTTTATGAGTTTCAAGGCATTGGAGCCTACGGTCTTGGGTTGAATCAGATCGCAATACACATACATGGATTTTAAATTCCTGTATAAATCGGCCGTGTCCGGAGCCATGTAACTGATGTTGATCCATTTGGTGGTATTTTCTGTCCAATTTTCGGGCACCAATTTGCGACCGTGGTAGCCTAATTTATAAGCCAGACTTAAAGGAAACCTGATAAAGATGGGAATTTGACGTAAATGAGTGACATAATTCACTCGATCGAAATTGTCCCTAAAGGTAAATCTAAACTCGGTTTTAGGGGGATCTTCTTCTTCGCTTTCAGGTCTTGTAGAATTTTCCTTAAAGGGGCTGATAAAGTCAGATCATCTCCGGCAATCATGACCGCACTTCTTGGATTCCTGGTCTTGGGACCTGTCCAGGTCTGATATTTTTTCCATATGTTTTTCAGACACCGTTCTAAACCTTCATTGATTTCGGCTAGGAGAGCTGTTGGGTTGGTATAAGGTCCAGGTCTAAATTTGAGCCGATACAAATTGAGTGTCTCTTTTGGATCATAAGTTCCATTCAACCAATACGCTTGTCTCCATTCCACTAACAATTGAGTATCGGCAAAGGTGATGGGAGCACTTTTCAAGAGTTGAAATCTTCCCCATCCATACTTATCCGGGTCCTCCAGATCCAATTTCTCCCCCGGGGAAATGTTTTCAAAAAAAGGGGGGATTTTTTCAACCATACATATTTCCACATAAGATTCTTCTTCACTGATATTTTCGATACTACAAGGATAGATCATTTCCGTCAAAGCCACTTCCCATTTACCGTCCGTTAAATCCAGGGATTGAGGCAATAAGGTTTTAAATTGAGCGATCGTATTGCTAGGAAAAGAGGTCATGGACCCATCACTGGGTAAAGTCATGTAAAACCCACTGCTCTCGGCCATGTTCAATCTAAGACTGAGACCCTAAACCTTAGAACCTTTGTATTTATAACAACACTTCTTTTTAAAACAAAACATCAGTTGTGTGTATATAAGGAAAAATAACTAACAACACTAGAATTTTTTTGGTTTTTCTTTTATTTTATTGATTTATAACAACAACAACAAGAACAAGAACATCATAATAACAAACATTCAAAACTTTGGTTCAGTTCTTTTTGTATGGGAAACGATCTCCTCATGTACAAATAGTCTGTTTCACAAGCACAGTCCATGATATCGTATCCTTTAGGATCACTTCTTTCAGATAGTCTTTAATACAATCTCCAGCTTTTTCCATCCATTTCCCTTGAATCCAAGTCTTCTGGGGTCCCAGTCTTCGGTGAGCCAAGACATATTTGACTTTCCATTTGAATTCTCCATACTTAGGTGATATGGGTCCTAATAAGACCATGTGTTTGCTTCTTTTGCGGTCCGGTAACTTGAATCTCTTATACAAGTAGATTTCATTGAGACCTGTTTGTCCTGGATTCTTATCAAAGAAATCTTGAATACATGTCTCTTTGTTTTTCATCAATTCTCCTTTGTGAGTAGAACCTTCAGGTTCTACTATTTTCCAACGATACTCTGAGCTTAAAAATTCCATGATGTGCTCTGTCCCTCACTCAGATCAGAAATGATCCTCTTGGGGTTATGGTATCTCCTAATATATATCCTAACTTGGTGAATTCGTCTTCTTGACCGTAGGGGTATGATGTATCATGGTAGGACTAGGCATGATGTAACCGACCGAAGAACTCACACAGACCATCCAATATTCTCGATTAGAATCGTGTAAAGCTAACATGACCACACTTGTGATGATGAGGGAAATGCAAATGAATAATTGTGCAAAATACACAATTTTTTCTCGAGGGATATTCTCTCCACAAAATTTCCAATGAGGTGTTACTGGATGAGATCCGTTTGGGGAATCCATGAATCGAAACTAGGGGGATATCCTTTCCACCGGACTTTGACTTCTTGAATGATTTTCTTCCCGACTCGTCGCTTTTATACCCCAAGATTTCCTCCACTTCGTACACGTCGTCTTTTTTAATGATCTGTTGTAATTCTTTCTCGTAAAAAGTCCCTTCTAATTCCTCCTGGTTGTAATCTTGTACTCGATACACGTAAGGATACCGACCGGGGACTCGTTGAGCAATGGTAAATATTTCCGTGGTCCAGTTCGGTAAATATCCTTTTTCAAAAGTGCGTTTGGCTTTACTGATGCGCACCTTATCTCCTGTTTTAAAGGAGTATATATGATAAGAACCAGTTTGGGCCCCCTAAAAATCAACATTTTAGAATGATATTCAGATATGTTTAATTGATATTTATTTTGTAGAAGAGATTATATAAAAAATATTTCCAATATATTTTTCACATTTATATGCACTCACTAGCTGTAAATGACATTTTAGATAATGCTATTTTTGCTATCTAGCAAAAAAAGCCAAAAATATGCCTTTTTCTTGATGTTTTTTTCTTATAGGAAACATAGAGCGCAGTGCAGAACATACATAATTTTTCTGTCACTAATTAGTATTGGATAGATACATCTTTGGTAAATATATAAAGGATGTTCTAGGCTGCGCTCTATATTTTCTGTAAGAAAAACTGCTTGAAAATAGGCAGTTTTATGCAAAATATGCTAAAATGGCGGGAAAACGTGATTTTCATGATGTCATATTTAAAAAATAACGGCATTTTGATCGAAATGAAAATGAGCAATAAAGGTCGCATATATAGCTATACAAATTAAAGCTATATATAAAGTAAAATTAAGATATTCATTTTAAGGGGCCAATTGAGACACTTACCATATATCGCTCTTGTGGGGGGTTTTGATTTAGGTGATGATTCCCCATATAAAGTTTTCCAGACTTTTAACACATTCGAGGCTTTCACTTGAGCTGGGGTTCTTTGGATACTGCGATGATACGTATGATTGTAAGCATACACTAAATCCGGTAAGACCTCTAAATACCGTCTGGTTTTATTCCGAGTGAAATACCGCCACATGCGTGCTTTGAGGGTTCTCTGGAATCGTTCCACGATACTAGCTTTGGTGTCCGTATTGCGAGTGGGAAAGAAATGAATAGATTTAAAAGCCTGTAAGAATTCTCGATTGGTAAATTCTTTGCCTTGATCCGATTGAATGCGGACTGGACGTCGACCGTCTTGTCGGAAAATCTCTTGTAATCCTCGAATCATTTCTTTCCCCGTTTTCTGTCTTAAAGGCACCACCCAAGCATATTTAGATAAGACGTCAATGGCACACAATAAAAACGTATAGCCGTCATTGTGTTTCTTTAAACTGGACACATCGGCTAAATCTAATTGCCATTGTTCGTCTATATCCGTCACTCTGGTCTGTTGTCTCCGGAATTTTCGATGAATGGGTTTATGTAAGGTATAGGTATCTTGCTCTTTTAACCATTCTCGTATGGTGTTTAAGGAAATCTTAAGCCCCAGACTTCTGACCTGACGGTACAAAGTCTGTATGCCTTCATACCCTCTCTTGGGATCGTAATAAATCTCTGTTAAAATGTCCCCACTTCCTTCTTCTTCTTCTTCATGTCTTAGGCAATGATAGCCAATTTTCGTCGATTTGTTGTAATTTCTTCTTATTGGCTTCTTCTTGGGCTTTTAATTGCTTACTGGCTCGATAGGGACTATATTTTGGTGTGAATTTTTTTAACACCCTTGATCTCGCCTCTACAGGTCGACTAATAGGAGTTAAAAAAGAAGATGAAGCATCATGAAATCCGCTCTCTTCTTCGTCGTCCTCGTCACTGATACCCCCTTTAGGTGTACTGATTTTTGGTGGTTTCTGCATGGCTTTTATAAGGTTTTGATTTTGCAAGTAAACCATGGGAGTACGTGTCTCTTTTAAAGCTTGAGCAAATTTATCTAATCCTTTAGGCACCGGTTGACTTTTGAGAGGTTTAGATCTCATACTATCAGCCATTATATCCACAATGTTAGAATCGGGTACTTTTTGACCTCGATAGCTGATTTCTCCGTCTTTGTCCCAAGTCAATACTTTACTTTTCTTTAAATGATTTAATAATAATTCAGCTTTTCTTTGCATGTGTTTATTCACACTTTGAATGATTTGTTGATCGATCTCGGGCTCTGGAGCTGGTGTTGCTACTGCTGCTGCGGGAGCTGGGACTGCTGCTGTTGCTGCTGGGGCTGCTTCTGCTGCTGGAGCTATGGGTGCAGGGGATTTTTTCCCTGGCTCTCTCGCTTGTTGTAAATAATTCCTATACCGATGAAGTTCTTGGCCGTATAAAGCCACTTTTTCTTCTGGAGTTAAATCTTCACGTCTGGTAATCTGGTCCAATTCTTGACCTATACTCAGAGTAGATTGAAATTCCGGAGGATTAGGGAGTTTACCTTTGAGTTCATTCAACAGAACTTCAGGTACTAACACCATTTTACGACTCATTTCCTCTTATTCCTCTTCTTTTTTATGTCTTTATAGACAGAATGTCCGGTATCCAACAGTAAAGGTGCTGCTGAGATTAAAAGGGGTAAAAGACTTCCTCCTTTTTGTTGTACTAATAAAGCTCGTCTTTTCTGTATGGATTGGGGTCGGACCAGTCTCCTTAAGATGTGTTTCTTAGGAGCTAGTTTTCGTTTCTGAGCCGAATGGAGAGGTAACACTCCTTTTAATAGGTTGTAGACGATCTCACAAATTTTCAGAATACAATCTCCAGAACAATGTTTTAAAATCCCCGTTTTCAAAGACGAGGAATAGTGAGGATCTGATAACACTCTTAAAAGAGGGGCATGCGCTCTTAATCGCATAGAACATCCCTTTTTCTTCTTGGCCATCTTTGAAAACAATGAAGAGAAGTCTCCCATGTCACTCCCTTTTATAATGTCTCTTAAGGAGGGGCATACATTCCGTGTTTGTCGCTCTCGTGTTTATCTCTAGCTTTCTCCCTGACATAAATTTTTCCGCAATATCGGCATTTATATCTCAGACCTTTAGGAAGTTTAGGGGTGGAGGCTGTCAAGGGTTGAAAACGTGTGATTTTAGGGGAATGAATGGGGACTTTAATTCCAGGGGAGGGAAAATGCCTACATTCACTCGAGGAAACACTTCTAAATCGCTGGCTCTTTGACTGCCTATGGGTCCCATAGCACGATCCATTCTCAGTTCTGCTTGTTTTTTGAGCAACTTTCCTATGGTCTTTTGTCTTTGTTCTTTATAATACTGATTGATTTCGTTTTTTAGACTTTCGGGCATGGCTTTACGTTGAGCTAGAGTTTGAGGAGCAGATTTTCGCCTTTTCGCTGTTATCTTGGGAGCTACTTTCTTCTTGGGTGGGGATTTTTTCTTCTTAGGAGGGGCTTTTGGCTTCTTTTTTCTACTCTTTTGAGCTGCTCCTCCGACACGGACCATCCAATCTGGAAACACTCTTTGTTTCTTATTATCGACTCTTACCACTACACTCTTTAAACGACGAACCCGTCGTTTTTTAGGACTATTCCATTTAAATAAATGACGAATGATGCCTCCACCTAGAAATCCAGCTCCTCCGCGTTTCAAAATAGCTGTTTTCCTATCTTCATCACTGGCCGATTGATCGGCAATGATCTTTAAATCTTGACAATGATGATCGATAAACTTTTGGGTCAGTTTATTGATAGGTAAGACCCCTTTCATTAAATTGCGAGCTCCCATGGCAAACCAATTCAATAAGGCTTTACGCCCTAATTCGATTAAATGGGCTCGCTTGGTGGGATCTCGTTCCCGCTGTAAACGTCGTAAGGTTCTCACTAATTTACTCTTGGCTGATGGAGCCATGATGAGAGTGAAATGAACAATGACTCAGAAGAGTGTGAAACACTTTTATTTATACTCTTGAGGCATGTGTACAGTCAACATTTCAAACATTCGACTTCTCAATCGATATTGGTCTGGGGTCTGGGGACTCAAGTCCACGAGGAGATATCCGTGAGGTACCTGGGTGGCTTCTTGATAAGCAGACATCAAATGAGGTAAAGCTAGCTGACGAATCACACTGGTATAGCACCGATCGATAACTCCCGAGTGTGCTAAATATAACCCTATCCCAAAATGCATTGCGCGGGACGCCATACTTTCGGCCAATAACAATGGAGGTGTCTGAGTCGGACAATGTATCAGCAGTAGATATTAGCGAAAAACACGAACGCAGAGGTGCAACTAAACATTGTGCTTATGGTCTTTGTAAAAGTGACTCTAGATATATGGATAGACAAGGTATGGAAGGCGTTTTCTTTATTCGCTTACCACAATTTCATCGTGAACCGGAGAAGTGTACTCGATGGGCCAGTGCATGTCGACGAGAGAATTTTACTGCTTTGTCTGTAAAGAAGGATACAAATATATGCAGTTTGCATTTTAAGGGGGGTAAAGGCCCCACGGAAGAATATCCCGACCCAATTCCGGCAACAGCCACCAAATATGAGGTAAACACAGCTGATCTGGCTTACATATAAAAACTTTCTTAAAATGCCGACATGTCAATGTATATCATTTTGGTATTGTGTCGAAAACATCACACGAAGATTAAGGGTAGATATATGCGAATTTACTAACAATTATTGTGAACCTTGCACTATTATAATTCAATTCTCCCCCGCACAAGTCATAATTTAAAAGCGGGGATTAGAGTCGGAGGAATCTCGGATTAGGCCTGGTTCAGTAGTTGGCATATAGGCTACAACCATGTTACAATACTTACATACATACATATAAAGTCAAATGCTAAAGAACATAGAGTCTGAAATCTGTCATATAATATAAGGGTTGAAATATGTGCTAGGCCTATATTAAAATGACACATCAATGACACAATATCGAAGTAAATAAATAAATGTAAGTAAGAACAGTAGTGGGTTCATAGTGTCAATTTTTTTTATTCATTTGATATCATAATACTATTATGCCATATTATAAACATATCTAGAAAATGTAACTTCTTTTTGATATATTTGTTTTTAGCTTGAAAAATTTGTCAGAAGCAGAAAGCGGCCGTTAGTGCGAAAAAAATTTGACATGGTCTCCAAAACCCAAACGCAAGAAGAGTGATTTAGGGAATATAGACATTGCTGAAACAAAAGCTGCTAGTGCAAAATCTACTGAGGATCATCCCATTGTTAATCATGATACGGTCCAGGCAGCAGAGGCATTATTAACGTTGCAGAATTCTGAAAGTGAAGAAGTGAGTTAAATTTTGAGGGTTTTTAGATTCATATCAACAGACATTTGCTATCTCTCAGTCTCTAAGGTATATAATTTTCTAAGGTGTGTCTGTTCATGTGGTCAAATGTGTACTGGGTCTTTCATCTAAATATATTAAGTTATTATATAAATATTGCATGTAGTTGAGTTTAATATTAAAAAAATTTCACCCCCAAAAAACCAATGTCAACCGAGGCACAGACAAAGTTGACAATGGTTTGCGCCTGAATTGACAACGGTTTTCTAGAGGTCAAATTTTTCAATGCTACACTCATCTACATGCAATATATATTATACACATTATACTGAATGTTTTAACAGTGAACTGGGCGCACATAAATTCTGCGCAGTCACTTTTTTTTGGAATAACACCTCGTCAAGCGATGTTGACTTTTGCTATGCTTGAAGACAGAGCTTCATTATTCAGCGTGTACTAGACTAGTATTTTTAACATGTTTTTCAGAAAACATCAGAATCAACTAATTTGCATGAAAGTGTAATATAAATATTATACTTTCATGTAAATTACTTGAATCTGATTCGTCGAAAAACGTATGTTAAAAAACACTATTACCCGCTGAATAATGAAGTCACGCCTTCCTGCATAGCAACAGTCAACATTACTTGACGACGGGCGATATTAAAAAAAATAGCGACTGTGCAGAATTTATGCGGGCACGGTTCACTGTTATATGTATTTGTATAAAACAGTCAGTATAATATAATAAATGTTGCAAGTAGTTGTGTGTAACATTGAAAATTTTCACCCCTCGAAAACCATTGTCAACCTTGGCTGCGCCTCCGTTGACAATGGTTTTCTTGGGGTGAAAATTTTAAATTTTACACTTAACGACACACAATATTTATATAATACTAAATTATTTTTACAATAACAATACAATTTCACCATTGATTTAAAAATTAAAATACTTTAATTAATTAAATTAAAACTCCTTGTTGCATCATTACTAAATATAATAGTAAGTTCACAGTTGGTTGCAATAGTTGTGAAAAAATATGCAGATGATGCAGTTTTTTTCTACAATGGCTGCAACAGATTTGCCTAGTAGATGATTCAACAATGAAATCATTTAGCATTCAAGTAATCTTGATCAGGTAGGTTTATGTTAAATGCAAGGTCTTTCATCTCAGTTCTTTATTTTTTCATGTAAAAGTTTTCAGTGGTTGACACTTGATAAGTACTGGTGTGTTCAAAATAAGTTTGTCTTTGAAGGAGTAGGACTCAAAATGTATTTTATTTTGCAGGTAAACATTGTTTCTGATGGACAGAAAGGACTAGATATCCAAGATCCAAATTCCATGTTAAAGAATTCATGTGATGAAGAAACCCAGACATCATCTTGTTGCTTAACCTTGAATGAATCTTTGGCATTAAAATTGGAAAATTTTGATTTAAAAAGCAAGATTTTTGAACTTGAAAAAAAAAGTACAGAGTCAAAAACATTTTCCATTGCTGATGTGAAAGATGACAAAAAAATGGTATTTTACACTGGTTTAACTTATGGGCAATTTATGTGTTTGTGGAAATTTCTGGGACCAGCCACAAGAAATCTTTCCAGAATAAATAATATGAGGAAATTTGAGCTTACTCCATCTAAGTCGAGAGGACCAAAGAGAAAATTGTCACCAGAAGATGAACTTTTCCTCACACTGGTTAGACTTCGTCTCGGATTATTGCATACTGACTTAGCCTATCGTTTTGGTGTTTCAGTTAGTACTGTCAATGAAATAACTTCAACATGGATACAGTTCTTATATTTACAGTTTCATAGACTACGAAATGCTATGTTTCCATCTAGAAAAACAATTAGCAAGCATTTACCAAAGTCCTTCAGAAAATATAAAAAAGTACGTGTAATATTAGATGCTACTGAGTTTTTTACACAAGTGCCTAGAAATTATGAGCAGCAGGGTAATCTTTACTCTTCATATAAGAATCATTGTACTTGCAAAGTTCTGATAGGAATAACACCTTCAGGAGCAATATCATTTGTATCTGATGTGTTTGAAGGGTCAATTTCGGACAAGGAAATTTTCAAAAAGAGCAAAATTATGGATAAAATCAATCCTGGTGATCTGGTAATGGTAGATCGGGGATTTAATGTTCGAGACATTTTGTTGCAGAAAGGCGCCGATATTGTAATCCCACCATTTTTGGGAAATAGAACCAATTTGTCACCACAAGAAGAAGCCCAGACACGTGTTATCGCAAAATTACGAATTCATGTTGAGAGGGTAATAGAACGCATAAAAAAATATAAAATTTGCAAGAAAATTGTACCTTTGAACACACTGTCAACTTTCTCCCAAACAGTCTTCATTGTTGCATGTTTGGTAAACTTTCAGAAACCAATAGTGAAATAAAGGTGATAAAACTGTTGTATTTTCAGTGTATATTTTGAAACTGAGTAACTTTTGGCATCAGAAATTAATAAATTTGAATATTAAACCTTTTTTTTTTTTTTTTTTTTTTTGCATTTTCAGGATTTACTTGTTCTTATAGGTTTAATCTTTAACTGATAAGAAAGATTACCTGTATGCATATATTTACTTATCTGTTCAAAATAAAAACAGTACACAAGAATGACTGAAAAATATGTTTTATTATGTACTGTACAAATGTAAACTAATACTGAAGCTGTATAATTTCAAGTTCACGAGGTAGTCGCATGAGGAAATATTCTTGAACAAGATATTCTCTATGAAAAGCCTCAAGTTGCGGACACATGTAAGACCACAAGTCATTACTGACAGTTATTCACTCCACTGACATACCCTTTGGAGACCAGACAACAAAGTCACAAACATCTAATTCACACAAAGCTAACTGCATTTGAATTTGATAATAGTATTTGTGATTTCTTTTGAGTCTCAAATTTCCTTGATTATCTTTAACACAACAAAAATCTTTACATTGCTTTATTGACAAAGAACTAACGCCAAAATCGGCATGATTTGGCCCTGTCAATTCCTGAAAACCAAACTTCATTCTTGAGCAGCGAAACTTTGGCCAAATATTTATTAGGTGTTAAACCTTTGGTCGCCGTCTTGATTTTTGGGAAGGAAACAGCGCGTGCTTTATTATAAACATCAAAACCGGATGCTGTAATGCAAAAATACCAAGTTTCAAAGAAATTTAGACCTTTTCACAGCGATTTTTTGTAGGCGCCAACCTTGAACCATGATGAAATTTTAAACACAGTTAAAAAGATACGTTATTCCATAATTCATTTGGTTTTTGATGGTTCACGTGTGGCGCCCTACTTAAATGATACTTTTCAGTACTTTGATGCCTGACTTGTGTAAAAGATCATTTCCGGATTTTTTTTTCTCTCAAACTGGCCTAGTAGAAATAGAGGTTAAACTTAATTAGTCATATTAAATGATTTATTTTTAATAATTTATTGAGGCAGTAAATAAATTTTAAAGGATATAAAATCCAATCGATATAAAACTTGCGTCTGTAAAAAAGGGGAATTTCCGATCCCGATGTGATAAAATAACTGACTATCCGGAATGCATTTACAATCGACTGAAGATAGAGAAGTTTACATGACTTTGTTGTGGTGAGTATCTTTTATATTCTTCTAAACAAAAAAGTAAAGTAAGCTTTAAAATACACATGCATCAATATAATAGGATGATTCTGAGCTGATAATACATGGACCGCTCGCTTGACCCATATGTCGTCTGCAGTGTGATCTACTGTCAGATTAGTCCGAAAAATCTGACGTTTTCCTGGCTTTTTTACGATTTTGATATTTTACTTTTCTGGCATGTAAACTATCAACATCGTAAAAAAAAAGCCAGGAAATCGGACTATTCCTGGTATGTAAACTATCAAGATCGTAAAAAAGCCAGGAAAACGTCAGATTTTTCGGACTACTGTCACATGTCAGGTATGCAATAATGCATATATCTATATCCAAGTTAATTGTAGTACGTGTGATTGAGATACAAAAAAGATCGGCATAAGTCTAAATTAAGATTTTATTCAAATCTGTACGTAACGTTAGGCATACGAGTATCTAGTAAGTTCATTTTAAATTTCACACCAATATGATAAGCAATGATAACACTGAGACATGTCAGAATCCCCTCTTCTTCTTTTTTTTAAATAAAAGTGCAGCACATTAAAGTAATCATGTTTACAAGACCATATATCAATGTGAAAATATTAATTTATATTTTAATAGTCATAATTTACAAAAAATAGACACATTAACACAGATATTCAACATCAGGGGGGTGTTTTGTTTTTGTTTTCATGAGTTACCTCTCTTTGAAAAATTCACGTTCTATTTAAAAATATTTTTAATGATTTTTCTTGAATAATGATTTTTTCTTAAAATAATATAAACAACAATGCAAATAATAGCATGTTTAAGCAAATTCATTAGAATATAAATAGTAGTTAATATTTTAAAATAATAAACAGCCAAAATCAATCTTATTATTATAATTCTGTTTTTTGTTTTTTTTTGTTCATAAATTAAAATTAATTGCTGGAATGGGGGTGGATCTTAAGGCGTGTGCATATTTAAAAAAAAATGAAAAGAAGTATATATTGTAGAAAACCACAGTAAGAACTTAATAGTTTTAAAGGATTTATAAAACAAAAATAAAGCAACAGTATTTGAGGTGGTTAAACTCAATCAAATATCTTTAAAGTATTCCCAGAGGAAGAAGACAATTTTTGTATAATGATGTAAAAATTCATGTCCTTCTCAGGCAAAGTTTTAACAATATGTAAGTCCATGAATCTGAGCATACATGGGATGAAATTTTTATTGCAATTCTAATCTGGATGAGATTGAGAAGATATTTTCAAAAGATTTTAATCAGCCATTTTGGCTGTAGTTTAAAATAAACTAGAGGTACTGTGAGCAATGAGCTCACTAAATGATACCCCCCGCCTCCCATATGAATATAATGGCAGTGTCCATGTTTTGCTCTGGAAAATCAAAAATATATGTCAGATCAAAAAGTAAAATAGGAGGTGCACAATGGCAATATGTAATAAAGATTCTGCGAAAGTTTTATTAAATTTCCTTGAGTGGTATGAGAGGAGCTAGTTGCGGATAAGAGATGGATACCCCAAAGCATAACAGACGGACGGACAGACAGCTAGACAGACGGACGGATGGACATACCGATTACTATATACCCTCCTGCTTTTCAAGCGGGGGGTATAATTATGGCAGTAAAATAGAAAAAATCATTTTATTCAGTTGGAAAGGTAAAACGAATTATTTTTCATAATTAGCCTGGATCATAATTTATAAAATGTAAATGTTCTTGTATTTAATTTCAGATAATGCCAGGACACAAAACTGAATACTTCAACTGTGTGCTATGCTCTAAAAGAACAAAACCCAATGAAAAGAGGCATCTTGACAAAGGCATATGAAAATATTTAAGAAAAAGGTTTATGGTGGAAGGAAGGGAAAATTCTGTCATCTGCAGCATATGTAGAAGCAATTATTACAGAGATGTTTCATGCCATAAATCATCTGCAACACCCTGCTCTACCACAATTCACAGGGAATGTCCAGCGTCCGAAACAAATGACAATAGAAAACATCTCTCCAGTCCACCATCTGTATCCTTGCACCTAAAATCCACTGCAAAGACTCATGCCTATTGTATCGTTTGTAAGAAACCAGGGCCCAAATTGATAGTAGTGTCACCAGAATGCCGCACATCTGTTTTTATTGAACACAATGTATTAATTCCATCCGGAAATAGATGTTGTCCTGGTCATGTGGAAAATGAACGCTTCACAACTGATGCAATTCAGCAGTTACCAACGACAGACAATGCATTTGTTAACAGAACTACCATCCTAAGTTTACTTCAAGAGATGCGTGTTTTATGTCATAAACATGACAAGTATTATTTGGACTTTGATGACACCACGACTCCGACCGATACAGACTATTTGTCTTTGCTGGGACTCAACAAGGAAGATTTCCATACAATATGTGACGCTGTGAAAGATGCAGTGAAACCAACACCGTCTAGGAGTCTAGGAAAATCTGCTGCCATATTCTAGTGCAAATTAAAGACTGGCTTGTCAAATCAAATACTGTCAACACTTTTCCAAACTTCCAAATCCAGTTTAAGGAGGGCTATTAGTGCTGTAAGAGCAGCATTGATGATCAGCTTTGTGCCGCACCATCTTGGGTTTGAACACATAAGAAGAGAGGAAGTCATCGAAGACCATACATGACAGCTAGCACAGACACTGTTTGGTAACATCGAGAAGAAACAGGCCATATTGGTACTGGATGGCACTTACATATACACAGCTAAGAGCAATAATTTCCACTACCAAAGACGTTCTTACAGCATCCACAAGGGGAGACCACTAATCAAGCCTATGGTTATCGTGACTACTACTGGTTACTTTGTCTCAATCTTAGGACCATACCTTGCTGATAATAAAAACAATGATGCATCAATTCTCCAACACATCATCAAAACAAATGCTGAAGATATTCGGAGCTGGCTAAGTGAAGACGACATCTTTATTGTTGACCGCGGGTTCAGAGATGCTTTGCCTCTGCTTGAAGATCTTGGAATCCAGGCAGAAATGCCCCGATTTCTGCTCAAGGGACAAAACCAAATGACTACTGATGATGCAAATATGAGCAGACTTGTGACAAATGTAAATAACATGTAAATTCTTGCAATAAAGTTATTTACAATTACTTATGAATATATATATTACTATGAATAAGTTTTGAAAAAATATTTTTTAGGTCAGATGGGTAGTGGAATCTTCAAACGCACGTATCAAGAGGTGGCGATATTTGGACAAGACACTACCCACTAATCAAATTCCCTTCATCGGTGACTATGTCAGGATAGTTTGCGCACTCTCAAACAGATTCTCTCCACCCCTGAGTAAAAGTAACAGCACTGAGACTGATGATGCAGAGGCATCAAAAATGTTCTATCTGTCCAAACAGGTATTTAAGTTGCACAATTGATTTATTGTATAATACCTTAATGTACTAGTAATTGAGCAGCTGCAAAAATCTGCATTTAAGAATACATTTAACTTTTTTAAATTTCATCTTGCTCATCTCCCTTGAATACATCAGTATATAAGTTATAATTACATGCGTATGGCTTTCTTAATAGGTGAATAATCTCAAACGAATGGTTCAAGAGAATGGACTTAACAGAAGAACTACTCAATGGCAAACAGTTCTTGAATGTGAAATTCAGAATTTCCCCATGTTGGATGAGGATCAGTTGCGGAATTTGACTTGTGGCACCTATCAATTGAAGCTATCTCGTAGCTACATTTCAGAACACATTGAGGGAGGATGTGATATTTTCTTCCATAAAGAATATGATAGGCTCCCAAAGGTGAAAATTCAGAGTCGGCACACATCATCAAAGCAGTATTTAGTTTGGATTGAGTATTCTGATTACTCTGTAGAGGCATGGTATTGTACCTGCAGAGCGGGTGCCAGAGTTGTAGGCATGTGCTCTCACATAGCAGCCATCATTTGGTACCTGGCAAAAGGAAGACATGAACAAAGGACATATGGTGTGCGTGACTGGAGTGAGCATGTCCTTGATGCAGCTGACATCCCACCTGCTTTGGACGAGTCTGACAGTGATGACAGTAGCTGTGAAAGTGTTCCCGAGGAGTGAACAGTTAGTTAATGTTCATTGTATTTTATTCATTGTTATTTTATATACATTGTATCTGTTGCATATATGTTTTCAAAAGAAAATTATTTTTTCAATTTACTTGTTTAATCTGCTGTGTGAGTTTTAAGTCGGATGCGGAAATTGGGCCGCTCCTCATGTAGAATTTTATTTTTCAATTTACCTGTTTATAATTTCATGTGTGAGATTTATGTCGGGTGTGATATTGTAGCAATAATCAGTAAAAAGGCATAGCTTGACTTTGCATATACACATTTTCTGATTTATGTATTTTCATGATTTACCTTAAAAATTTGTTAAAGTGAAGTTTACTTCAATATTTTATGCATTGTTATGAATACTATTGGAGCAAGAAATACAAATGTTTACAAAACTGATAATTTTGTTGTTGTTATTATTTTAAACTGACACTGTTACATTTGTAAAATAGTAAACAGCGTTACTGCTTATGAAGTATATATATTTTCTTAAGAGAAGTGCAGACTATAAGAAAAGCAAACACTAAACTCTTTTCCATGCCTCAGAATTTCTTTGAAAAAACCATGATAAATTGAGATTTACAAAGAAATAATTGAATTTTCTCCTCTTTAGAATATATATGATATGTTTATTACTAATTAAATTCACATCATGACGTTAAAGTATATATGATTGACGTCATGACGTTAAAGTAAGTAACGGCAAAGTCATGACGTTGTAGAATTAACATTGAGAACAATACCAAATTCAAACAGCTGTAAAAATAAAACAAGAAGAGATATTGTTAAAAAATAAAATGTTATATAATATACTAATCTTAGAGCATTGTTTGAAAAAGTTTCATCCGTTTCGATGACAGGGCGGATTTTTGTACATTCTCGCTTACGTCCTTTCTATGAAATTCAAGGGATTGCAATTTCTAAGTACATATGGGCATTTGATTTCAATTAGACCCTTTGTTTCATTTAATTTATCAGTGAATATTCCATCAGGACTACCGAGAGTAGGGTGTTTAGGGTTCAACCACAAACCTGTTTCCTGCACACTGTAGTTTGGATGTTGTTGTAGAGCATCAGATTCATGTTCACGCCCATACAGCAGGGCTGCTGTTACAGGGGAATCTGACCATAGAAGTCTATTGACGAGACTCGTAATACCTGTTCTAACACATTTGATATCTTTTGCATTTGATGCTGTTACCCTGCACCATCTATTTACCTGCCAGTCTCGTGATAATTTTTTTCAATATCTTGACCAGCATCGATCACGTGATCTGAACCTGAATAAGAATTTGTCACACTGATAATGAAAATCTCTGTATCACCAGAGATACAGAAGATAATTACTTCAGATTGAGGTAAGTCTATTTTTGTTGTAGTCCCATTTTTGGCAATCTATATTTTATGTTGTATTTAACAGAATAACTTTCTGAAATATTACAGAAACACCCGTGGCTCAATTATGCGTGTAATATGAGAATTTGTATCAGGATGTTAAAAGAGGAAATATTAAGAGACGAAAGCGTTTTCTATTTGACATTGTGTGGACTCTCACCTTTTCTCAGTTTTTCACACTCGATTCACTAGCATAGATCACGTGATCCGATTCTGAACGACAATTTGCCATACTGATCATAAAGACTAACTGGAATAGCAGCAATTTGCATTTGCTTTCGCAAAAGCCTTCCAAGCGATTTATCTAAGCATTCTTTCATCCTACGAGACACAGACGATTACTTCAGACTGAGATAAGTTTAATTTTGTTGTAATCTTTTATTTTTGGCAATGTATATTTTTGATGCATTTAACAGAATAGCCTTTTGATATATTACAGAGACACTCTTGTCTCAGTTATGCGTGTAACACTAGAAGTGATTGATTGATTGTATATTGTTAAACGTCCCTCCCGAGAATTTTTCACTCGTATGGAAACGCCCCTATTACCGGTGGAGAGCTGCAAATTTAGTCCTATACTCGGCATTGAGGGCCATTGAGCAGTGAGGGCTCTTTTTCGTGCCAGTACCTACTGTGACACGGGATCTCGGTTTATACGGTCTCGTCCGAAGGATCGATCTCCACGTCCCGCAGTGGGATTC
>NW_026926832.1:0-2971 GCF_032062105.1 Saccostrea cuccullata | reverse complement strand
AATTTTTTTTTTTTGAAAAAAAAAAAAAAAAATTTTTTTTTTTTTTTTTATTTTTTTTTTTTTAAAAAATTTTTTTTTGGAAAAAAAAAAACGTCATTTTCATATTTTTTATTCATTCAAAAATCTTTTGATCCGCTCCTGAAGGTTCGGACCCTTGATCACCACTGAACAAAACATTCATCTCGCCGAAAATGTTCATGATTCCGCTAAACTGAGAAAGTTTACACATGATTTATCATCTCATAACATACATCAGCTCTCTGCAATGCAGAAATACTCGAATTGAAGGGAAAAATTCAGGAGTTATTATGTCGCCCCGAACGAAGTCGGGGACGACATATTGATATTGTACGCATGTTTTTTTTATTCAGGCCGTTTCTCGGAGATGGCTGGGACAATCTTCCTGAAACTTTCCTAAAAGGACGATCACTGGTTGTAGTTGTGCAGTGAGGTCATTCATTTCCCAAATATGTCTACCGTTGCCATGGAAACCTGTAAAAAGCGACAAATTTTGTCCGAGAGGTTCTCTCTGGTCCCTTAAAGCTGTCATGAAACTTTTTTATTTTAAGGATTAGTATCTGAGTTTTGACTTGCATTTAAAATTTTAAAAAAAAAAAAAAAAAAAAAAAAAAAAAAAAAAAAAAAAAAAAAAAAAAAAAAAAAAAAAAAAAAAAAAAAAAAAAAAAAAAAAAAAAAAAAATTTTTTTTTTTTTTTTTTTTTTTTTTTTTAATTAAATTTAAATTTTTTTTTTTTTTTTTTTTTTTTTTTTTTTTTTTTTTTTTTTTTTTTTTTTTTTAAATTTTTTTTTACTTTTAAAAAAAATAAGAGCAGCTGCATTTATTATCATTTCGCGTTTTCTTTGTATATCTATCACTTGTATATTATTTTTTTTTCATTAGATAGTGCAAGTATAAATTAAAAAATTGGTACGTCATTTTCATAGTTTTTATTCATTAAAAAATCTTTTGCTGAAGGGAAAATTCAGGAGTTATTGATGAGAAAAATTCAGGAGTTATCATGTTGCCCCGAACGAAGTCGGGGACGACATATTGATATTGTACGCATGTTTTTTTTATCCAGGCTGTTTCTCGGAGATGGCTGGGACAATCTTCCTGAAACTTTCCTTCAAGGACGATCACTGGTTGTAGTTGTGCAGTGAGGTCGTTCAGTTCCAATATGTCTACCGTTGCCATGGAAACCTGTAAAAAGCGACAAATTTTGTCCGAGAGTGTTCTCTCTGGTCCCTTAAACGTTCGTCATGAAACTTTTCTTATTTTAAGGATTAGTATCTGTAGTTCTGCAACTCGTATTTAAAATTTTCATATAATCGATTATTGCCATGGAAACCAGGTGAAAGTTAAAATTCTTTAATTTCGATTTTCTCAATAACTACTCAGGCAATCGTTTTGAAACTTTCAATGTTTATTCCTTGCAATGTGTCAAAGTGATTTCTACTTTCAAAATAATTGTAATGAGTCGCTCACGGTTGCCATAGAAACGAAACAGAAAAAAAGATTCAGATGTACACATGTGTTCTCCAAGGTCTAGGTCAAAGGGTCAAAGTTCGTCGTATCCAATAAAAGTTCTTTTCACAAGGATTACATATTTGAAATACGAAAGCCCTAGTACTTACCGTTCAAACGTTATGGCTATTTACTATGTTCAAGACGCCCCCCCCCCCCTTTTTTATGAAGCACACAGCCAAGTAGAATACACAGATATAACATATACAACTTACAAGTAACTTTTTAAAATCTTCATTCATAAAATTCAGTTCCCGTCATGTGATATTTTGCCATCATTCATTCTCCTTCTGTTTTGTCTCTTGAATTTATAAATATTTTATTTTATCTATATAAAAAAAAAATAACGATTGTCAGCTGCATTTATTATCATTTCGCGTTTTCTTGTATATCTATCACTTGTATATTATTCATTTCATTAGATAGTGCAAGTATAAATTAAAAAATTGGTACGTCATTTCCATAGTTTTTATTCATTCATAAATTCTTTGATCCGCTCCTGATGGTTCGCAAAGCCTTGATCACCACTGTATACAAAACATTCATCTCGCCGAAAATGTTCATGATTCCGCTAAACTGAGAAAGTTCACACATGATTTATTATCTCATAACACACATCAGCTCTCTGCAATGCAGAAATGCTCGAATTGAAGGGGAAAATTCAGGAGTTATTGATGAGAAAAATTCAGGAGTTATTATGTCGCCCCGAACGAAGTCGGGGACGACATATTGATATTGTACGCATGTTTTTTTTATCCAGGCTGTTTCTCGGAGATGGCTGGGACAATCTTCCTGAAACTTTCCTTCAAGGACGATCACTGGTTGTAGTTGTGCAGTGAGGTCGTTCAGTTCCAATATGTCTACCGTTGCCATGGAAACCTGTAAAAAGCGACAAATTTTGTCCGAGAGTGTTCTCTCTGGTCCCTTAAACGTTCGTCATGAAACTTTTCTTATTTTAAGGATTAGTATCTGTAGTTCTGCAACTCGTATTTAAAATTTTCATATAATCGATTATTGCCATGGAAACCAGGTGAAAGTTAAAATTCTTTAATTTCGATTTTCTCAATAACTACTCAGGCAATCGTTTTGAAACTTTCAATGTTTATTCCTTGCAATGTGTCAAAGTGATTTCTACTTTCAAAATAATTGTAATGAGTCGCTCACGGTTGCCATAGAAACGAAACAGAAAAAAAGATTCAGATGTACACATGTGTTCTCCAAGGTCTAGGTCAAAGGGTCAAAGTTCGTCGTATCCAATAAAAGTTCTTTTCACAAGGATTACATATTTGAAATACGAAAGCCCTAGTACTTACCGTTCAAACGTTATGGCTATTTACTATGTTCAAGACGCCCCCCCCCTCTTTTTATGAAGCACACAGCCAAGTAGAATACACAGATATAACATATACAACTTACAAGTAACTTTTTAAAAATCTTCATTCATAAA
>NW_026926831.1:0-28954 GCF_032062105.1 Saccostrea cuccullata | reverse complement strand
CCCCTAACCTGCAAGAAACTTTTTTTATCCCGATTTTTTTTCCATCCATTAAGAACTTTTTTTTTGATTATTGAAAAAAAAGATATTCGATCTCCCTACATAATTTTCTTGAGAGTCGGGAAAGGCGGCGATTGATCTTTTTTAAGATATAGCATAATTTTCTTTTTATTTACAGTTTATATTTCAATAAGATCTCATGCAAAAGAAAAATTCAATTTTTTTTCTGCCGTTAATTTTTTTTTTAATTAATTCTATTTCTATATATCATTCTATTAATAATTCATTTGATTATTGTAAAAATTTTCACAAAGTTAACGTATTGTAGAAATTGAGATCAGCATACATACATACAGTCATGTAATTTTGCCACAAGCAGAACATTTAAAAAAAATATGAAAATTTTGCCATGATAATTCAAGTAAAAGAAAGTAATAATTGAAGGTTTTTATAGCCCTCTGTTTTATTTTAAACCAATTCGAGGTTAAAAACAATGACCACAGTAATTATCAGTAAATCTCAGCATCGACAGTACCTCAACAGTAATTATCAGCAATACTCAGCAACAACAGTACCTCAACAGTATTTATCAGTATTTATCAGACTCAACAGTAAAAGGCAACAGTAATTATCAGTATTTATCAGAAACAACAAAAAATATCAGCAACAACAGTAATAATAACAGTAAATATCAGTATTTATCAGCAACAACAGCACATTATCAGTAATTATCAAACTTTATCAGTAAAATTTGGGATTCTCAGCACTTTATTCGTCCAGTAGTGGATGGAACTATAAAACCACCGTGGTATTTACGGTTGTTCAAGTAAAATAACACAATGATAAGGGATGTGAATACCAGTGCACAGGTTTACATCATGCATCCTTTAGACCAAATAAAAAAATAGCCTTGTTTCCTGCTACCCGACCTACCCTATTTTTTGCACCCGACCCTGAGGGTTTTTTTAGCTTTCGGGGAAAAATGGAAATTGCAGGGATTTTATGTCCCAAAAGTGAAAAGACATATACTCAAATTGTATTTCATGAAATATATATTTAAAATCTGGACTTTCATAAAATTCCACTCGAGTTGTGCATCAAAAGACATGGCATTTCAATTTAAAAGATATGTTGACCGAGCTATGACATGTTTAATTTGGTTTTGTAGTAGTTCATATCCCAAAAATACCGTTGGAAAAAATAAAACGAAAAAATAAAATAATTTTCCTACCTACCTACCCTTTTTTTCAGGTTGGTAGCTGGAAACAAGACTATTATTTTTTTGGGCCATACTTTTTGATGTGGCAGAAGAAAATAGGGTCTAAATATACTATATCATGCTCTAAGATCATTTAATATCATTATTCAAGCATTCACATTCAGTGCATATTCAAATTTTGAAACTTATTGAGATATAGATAGTTACACAATATTCACATGGATTATAAACGAACAGATTTCCTTAAAGTCCTCTTCTCAGAAATAGCACTGAAACATCTCGTTATGTGAAAACATCACAGTATGATACTAATTCATATTTGAAAGAAATCATGGACCTGGAGGTTTAAAAGTTGTGTTTTTTTAATTACATGGGAATATATAGGATATTTTAAAGAAAAATGAGAACATTAGGGTGCAACAAGAAAGCATATTGATATGTAATATTTCCCATATCATGCACATTTTCTGAATTCCTGTTTATTTTTATACAAATTATGAATACTTGATATGGGATGGGGATAATATCAGGGATAAAAATAGTACATGCTTTTAATCATATTCTCCAGAATAGCAAGGCAACATATAACGGATAAACCATTCTGCTATTCATAATCCACATGTAGTGTAGATTGAATTTTGGGTAAAGCATATCCCTTAGAGAAAAAGCTAAGTTAGGACCATAACATGGTGTCAGAATTTGTCTTTAGATTTTGAGAAAACATTTTTAACAATCATATAATGAACAAGAGGAATCAGGTGAGCATTGAAGCTCTTGGGATTCTAGCTTTGTCAAAGATTAGCTGAGACAACTCTACATAGATCCATATGATAAGGGTTCTTTAAATGTGAATTTGTTGTTTAACTTCGGAATCCGTCTGTAGAATTTTTCACTCATATGGAGATGCCACCACTTCCCGGTGTAAGACTACAAATTTATACCTGTACTTGACACTCAGGGCCATTGAGCTGTGAAGGATCTTTTTTGTGCCAAAACATTTTGCAAAACTAGACCTTCGTTTATACTGTCTTAAATGAAGGACTTGTCTCCATGTCATGCATTGGATTCGAGCCAGACACGTAAAGATCAGTTCCTTACTCTTCCACATCTCCAGAACTGATGCTCTATAACCACTGCGCGGCACAGGTTCTTTGTCAATCCATGTAAAAGGTCCTTTGTAGATAATAAACATGTACCACAAATTTATATTTATTCATACAATGAGTTCAGAAGAGTCATTTCTATAAGATGAAACTTTAGCAACGTTTACGCCAAATACATGGTTACATTTTACTTCGAACACGTGGCTCAGGTCAATGTATGATCAAGTCAATGGAGTGCAAAATTGAAAAAAATGTTCTTATGAACATAATACAAAGATAAGAAACTATGAAAGATGTCATGGGCGTTTTTAATTTGTTGTTAACTAGAAAAAAATACGCTTAATAAAATGTAGTTAGTGTCAAGTTCAGAACACCAGCGCTTCAAAGATAAGGACATCGAGCAGCATCTCTTATGCGTAAATTAATACCACGCGGAAAAAAAGTACTTCTACAGTACTACTTACAGCAATTAAGTTGTCTCAGCAATTGTTGAAAGAAAATCAAATATTACCGATGAAAAAAAAATAGAATAGCTGGCTAAATTAGTATATTGGACTAATAGTTAATACTGTACAGAGGTAAGCTAAGGATAAAGTTTACACCTTTAAAGTCGCTTCATCCGAAACAGGCACATATTATTTTAAACAATAAAAGTATGTCATTACATAGATAATATATAAAAATTAATTATAAGATTGATTTAATAGTTTATTACAACAATCCTTACATGGAAAACATAGACCAAAAACCTTGTTGACAAACAGCAGTTCCTGACGGGAAGTTTAAGATCTGTTTTGAAGTCACCTTTGAAAAAATACTTTTATCGGTTATATCTAATCATGAAGAGAATTCAAACCCGGGTTTTTTTTCCATTAGTAGAATCCTAAGTCATGATATATCTTTTAAAAATTAAGAAATTAGCTGAATATAATCCATAGTAATTTTTATATTAATATGCATATTTACAGAATGAAGGAAAATCAGATATTTTTAAAGATTTTTTGTAAAGGGAGTTTAGTAACGAGGGCTAGAATATTGCCCGTGTACACTTTGTTGTGGAAAAAATGCTCGGGTTTGTTCTTCATGAGTTATACATGTTAGCGATAAATTTAATTTTTCGAAGGTGATTTCACGCAATGTAAACAAAGGATTATTTTTTGTGTGACATAACAAAAATTATTTTTTTTAACTTTTGAATTTTGATATCTTTAAAAAGAAAAAGACTTTGGGGATATAATTTGACAAAAGTTGAAATAATTTATGGACAATTATTTTTCAAGAAGAAAAACGAATATCTTTTTAGCGATTAGAATCGGACCAAGCGGCTTTAACATTTTGATATTTTTTTTTCAAAAGTGTTTACTTTATAAGCAACCTTTAATTTTCTTTTTATTGAATTGCAAAAAAAATTAAGAATTTAAGACCTGTTCTAATAAGTTTCTATTGCAAGCCAATCACAAATTTACTCTTTTTATCTAAAAATACAATTTCTATTTTTCACAAATTTTGTAATTTTTTTCATTTATATGGAGAATGGGTCATATCAAAAAAATAATATTCTCAAGATAAGATTTTGCAGACCTAAATCCTTTTCATCTGATAAAATCGCCAAGTACCTTAGAACATAAAAGAGCAAAACTCAGTATCCATAGATGCCTGTACTTACCAATAGGGGTTCTCGGGGAATGGGCATCTACTCCATCTGAAAAAGACATTTTTATCAATAATATGTGATGATGCTGTAAACTATCAATCTATAACTGCACAAAGAGCTAAATTCTAACGTTTTATACATTCAATTTGATTGCATTGTGGAAATTGTTTCCTTTATTCTAAGTGCTAATTTTTTTGATTTATGTGAGCGTTGTCTTAAATGTCAACATGGCCATAGTCAAGGACGATTTATTCTGGAGTCTGTGTATACTCTTATTTACGATATTTGTTGACTTACACAACATTCGATGAGTTTTTATAACTTTATGAATTGTTTTAACAACTTTAGTTGAATTTTATCGATATTCATCTCAATTACGTTTCTTTACGGCAGTATTACTACGCGGTACATAAATAACGGATTGTATGGAGGCCTCAAATGAAATAATTTTAAAAATTCACCATTGGAATTATAAAAATTAAACGTTCTTTTTTCAAAATTTATCGATGTGTAAATTCATGCCTTTTTACTCACAAAGTTACACATCGATAAATTCTGAAAAAAAGTAATGTTTTATCCTATAATGTTTCATAAGTATAAAAGTTATGTAACAAAAATAGATCCACACATATATGCCTATCTCAGGAAAACTGCGAACTATGAGAAAAAAAGTTAAATTGATCACAATGCTTAACTGACCTGCTTTGTTCTTAGTCTTCTTTAGACTCTCAAAAGTTTTCTCCCCCTCCCCCGATTTTTTTTCTGATCTTAAATAATTATGATCCAATATCACCATAAATAAACTCCTCTTGCTTTACAGGAAAATGAATTTGTGAAAGATTTCCATCACCTCATATTTATGTGAATTATACTGAATTTCAATCCCAATTCTGACGCTGTCATAAATGTATGTCCATAATATATATAAAAATAATTTGCTGACATCCTAATTCAATAAAACAATCAGTATAATATTTTTTTTTGCCTGTTAACGTGCGATACCCTTGAAATTAATTGACACCTTCACTGTCACATTGATTGACCTTTCTGTCTCGTTGCTTGACAATGGTTTTCCTTGGGGTATCAATTTCAACTTTTATTCTCTAAAACTATGAAAACATGCACTACGTACAAAATGGTATAATTTTTTTTTCAAGACTTGTTGATATAAAACTCTAACATCATTTTTTTTTGTTCAATGTATGGTTTGAAATGAAGCCGTTTCGGAATGCCTGTCCTTACACATGCCTTTGTCAGTTGTCAGTTGTGTCACCACCTCACTAATGTAGGCCAGAGGAGGGGTCTCTATAAATATCATAATATTTAATTAATTAGACTTCTAACGAAAGTCTAAAAAAAGAGTATGGCTATTAAAATAATCCTCTGTACTAATTTTTTTCATATTCAGGAAATGGCACCATCAAGCATTCTCAGAAATTGCAAAATTTGCATTGTTCTAAAACCAAATAAAATTTCTCTAGTACACTTTTTAAACCGAAAATTCAGTCAAGAAGAAAACTGGATTCACCCATTCTATAGTTTTTCCTAACCCCTGTAAAAATGTTTGAATTGGAACTCTTCAAAAGAAGGTCAAAATTGTATTGGGATATTTATCATTAATATGACTATCATAGACAGGCCCTGCTGTTCTTGGCTAAGTATTCAAGGGGTAAAACTCTGATCTCATCATAAACCCCACCTCACTCAATCCTTAATACCGGTATAATGACATTGTAATTAAGAAATTAAAAAAATTGAATCTCATGATTTAAATAAACATGAAACAATACAATAAAAGGAGCTTTCATGGTAGTTTCTACTGACCCAATTCAATTCTTTATTCGCTCAAAACCAGATCACTGGTACAAGAGTTACAAATATATACATATATACAAACAAAAAATGACAGTCAAGGGTCAATAAATAGATAGTATATAAAGAAACAAGAAATGAGTGAGAAAAACATGTAGTCATGTATAAATAAAACACACGGAGGATTCAAGAAGGACAGACAGTTTTAAGAATTTTCTTTATAAATTTTGATAATGATTTTTTTTATTTCTACATCATTACTACTCATTAGTTCATTGAATTTGAAAGTGTTAGGATTATAACAATATCTGTTTGGGAGAAATATTTTTCTGTCCTTCGAAAAGTAATTACATTCCATGATATAGTGATATTCATCACCAACAGTTTTAAAATCACAAATGGTACATATTCTTAAGTTTCTGTCAATATTATGCCATCTACCCTTTTCAATTGGCAAATGATGATTACAAGTTCGGAGTTTGGTAAGTGTAACTCTTAAATCTTTTGATAACATTTGTAAGCTTACTTTCATGAGCTGTTAAAATTTTTGCCCAGTACATAACTATTTTTAATTCTATAAATATATTTGACTTACTTTCAGCTGTTAAAATTTTTGGTACATAACTATTTTTAATTCTAGTATCAGAGGGTATATTACCTGTTTCACCATACACCATACAATTCGGGGTACTAGATTTAAGATTGAGAATAAATTTCAGAAATTTCAAGTGTACTTTTTCTATTAGGTCTAAATTTTCATATCCCCATACTTCACATGAATAAAGTAAAATTGGGTTGATGACTTTATCAAACAAATCTAACTGACAATTAATTGGTAAATTAAAATATATCGAATTTTTCGTAAGACTCCATACATTGCTTTTGATGCTTGTTGGGTTAAATGTTTTTTTTGCATTATTAAACTTTCCACTTTTTGACAGGAATAAACCCAGGTAACAAAATTCTTTCACATTTTCAATAGCTACACCGTTATATAAAAATTTACGCTTTGTCATTGGACCTTTAGAAAAAATAAGGGCTTTTGTTTTGGCTATGTTAACGCGGAGTTTCCATACGTCACAGTATTCAGCAAAAACATCAAGTGACTTTTGTAAATCAGAAGCAGATTCAGACATTAAGACCGTATCATCGGCATAAAAAAGTATACACAGTTTTAACATAACAAACATATCATCTTGCGTTTGTTGACTAGGACATGTAAAACCATTAATTTGATTTCTTGTTAAATAATCTTCTAGGTCATTAATGAACATTAATTATTTCATTAATGAATGAAAATAAAAAGGGTGTTAAATTTTCCCCTTGTCTAACACCAACATTACACATAAAAAAGTCTGATAACTGGTGACCTATTTGTACTTTTGACTTAATACCCTTATACATATTTCTAATAAATCTAAAACATTTTCCGTCAATACAACTTTGTAAAATTTTAGTCCATAGACCATGTCTCCAGACCGTATCAAAGGCTTGCTTGAAATCTATAAAGGCACAAAATAATTTCTTTTTTTATTATTCAGGGCATATTTACTCAAAAAATCAATCACAAATATATTATCAGTAGTAGAATAACCTTTTCTAAATCCTGTTTGAGATTCATTGATTAGCTCTACCTCATCAGCAAAAGTATTTAAACGGTCACAAAGTATACTGGTAAAAAGTTTTCCTAAACAACTAAGTATAGTAATTGGTCTGTAATTTTCAGGATGGCTTCTATCACCATTGCCCTTATAAATAGGTTTAACTAATCCTACTTACCAGTCCTCTGGTATTATGCCACTATCAAAGATCACGTTGAATAATTTTACATACAGCGGCAGAAACCTTGAAATAGTTGTTTTCATATACTAATTCAAAACATAATCACCCCCCTGGCGTTTTAGGCGTTCAGATTTTAGAACGCAGTTCGCTATTCTCAATTCAAAAGTGAATTGCGTTCTAGAACGCAGTTCGGAATTTAAAATTCAAAATTCAAAAATAAACTGTGTGGTCTGAAATTTTGAAGGTGGGGTACTAGGGATCAGATACCACTTCTATGAAAAAATGGTGATGGTACCATCTCTATTTTCCGAGATATGGCCCTCCACTTTTTAGCCCTACTATATAATACTATACGAAAAAACATCGGGCTCGGGGACATCGAAGTCCCCTACCCTGGGGTCTGAAATATTGAGGGCGAGGTACTAGGGGTCAGATACCACTTCTATGAAAAAATGGTGATGGTACCATCCCTAGTTTTCGAGATATGGCCCTCCACTTTTTAGCCCTACTATATAATACTATACGAATAAACATCGGGCTAGGGGACATCTCTGGGCTCTGAAATTTTGAGGGTGGGGTACTAGGGGTCAAATACCACTTCTATGAAAAAATGGTGATGGTACCATCTCTATTTTCCGAGATATGGCCCTCAGCTTTTTAGCCCTACTATATAATACTATACGAAAAAACATCGGGCTCGGGGACATCGAAGTCCCCTACCCTGGGGTCTGAAATTATGAGGTTGGGGTACTAGCGTTCAGATACCACTTCTGTGAAAAAATGGTGATGTTACCATCTCTATTTTCCGAGATATGGCCCTCCACTTTTTAGCCCTACTATATAATACTATACGAATAAACATCGGGCTAGGGGACATCGAAGTCCCCTACCCTGGGGTCTGAAAATTTGAGGGTGGGGTACTAGGGGTCAGATACCACTTCTCTGAAAAAATGGTGATGTACCATCCCTAGTTTCCGAGATATGGCCCTTCAGTTTTTAGCCCTACTATATAATACCAAACAAATAAACATCGGGCTCGGGGAAATCGAAGTCCCCAACCCTGGGGTCTGAAATTTTGAGGGTGGGGTACAAGGTGTCAGATACCACTTCTATGAAAAAATGGTGATGGTACCATCCCTAGTTTCCGAGATATGGCCCTCCACTTTTTATCCCTACTATATAATACTATACGAATAAACATCGGGCTTGGGGACATCGAAGTCCCCTACCCTGGGGTCTGAAATTTTGAGGGTGGGGTACTAGGGGTCAGATACCACTTTTATGAAAAAATGGTGATGGTACCATCACTAGTTTCTGAGATATGGCCCTCCACTTTTTAGCACTACTATATAATACTATACGAATAAACATCGGGCGAAGTCCCCTACCCTGGGGTCTGAAATTCTGAGGGTGGGGTACTAGGGGACATCGAAGTCCCCTACCCTGGGGTCTGAAATTTTAAGGGTGGGGTACTAGGTGTCAGATACCACTTCTGTGAACAAAAATGGTGATGGTACCATCTCTATTTTCCGAGATATGGCCCTCCACTTTTTAGCCCTACTATATAATACTATACGAATAAACATCGGGCTAGGGGACATCGAAGTCCCCTACCCTGGGGTCTGAAATTTTGAGGGTGGGGTACTAGGTATCAGATACCACTTCTATGAAAAAATGGTGATGGTACCATCCCCAGTGTCCGAGATATGGCCCTCCACTTTTTAGCCCTACTATATAATACTATACGAATAAACATCGGGCCCGTTGACATCGAAGTCCCCTACCCTGGGATCTGAAATTTTGAGGGTGGGGTACTAGGTGTCAGATACCACTTCTATGAAAAAATGGTGATGGTACCATCCCTAGTTTCCGAGATATGGCCCTCCAGTTTTTAGCCCTACTATATAATACTATACGAATAAACATCGGCTTAACATCGAAGTCCCCTACCCTGGGGTCTGAAATTTTGAGGGTGGGGTACTAGGATCAGATACCACTTCTATGAAAAAATGGTGATTACCATATAATACCCCAGTTGTCTGAAATATGGCCCTCCACTTTTTAGCCCTACTATATAATACTATACGAATAAACATCGGGCTCGGGGACATCGAAGTCCCCTAACCTGGGGTCTGAAATTTTGAGGGTGCGGTACTAGGGGTCAGATACCACTTCTATGAAAAAATGGTGATGGTACCATCCCCAGTGTCTGAGATATGGCCCTCCACTTTTTAGCCCTACTATATAATACTATACGAATAAACATCGGGCTCGGGGACATCGAAGTCCCCTAACCTGGGGTCTGAAATTTTGAGGGTGAGGTACTGGGGGTCAGATACCACTTCTATGAAAAAATGGTGATGGTACCATCCCTATGTTTCTAACCAGATATGGCCCTCCAGTTTTTAGCCCTACTATATAATACTATGTAACTAATAAACATTGACCTGGGCCGTTGACTTGACCTACCCTTTTCTGAAATTTTGAAGTTCAGGTACTAGGGGTCATCCAAGATACAAACTTCTGTGAAAAAATGGTGATGAGCTTTTCAATATTTTCTATTTTAGAGATATGGCCTCCCTTTTTAGCCCTACTATATAATACTATACGAATAAACATCGGGCTTTACATCGAAGCATACCCTGGGGTCTGAAATTTTGAGGGTAGGGTACTAGGGGTCAGATACCACTTCTATGAAAAAATGGTGATGGTACCATACTGTTGAGATATGGCCCTCCACTTTTTAGCCCTACTATATAATACTATACAATAAACATTTTGAAGGACTTGACCCTGGGCTCTTAAATTTTGAGGGTGGGGTACTTTTCCACTTCTGTGAAGTTTTTGATGGTACCATCCCTTTTAAGAAATCATGGCAAAGAATTTTTTATATATAATACTTATTAAACTTCATATACTGATACATTTTGACTGGAAAGCTATTGGGATGGTACATCAACATTTTTTACCCTACTATATAATACTTTAAAATTTGACCACACTTTTCTTAGGGTACTAGGTGTCAGATACCACTTCTTGAAGAAATGGTGATGGTACCATCCCCAGTTATCAAATATACCCTCCACTTTTTAGCTGCATATATAATACAACAATAAACATTTGAGGGTGTACTTAACCTTTCCTTTGACGTCACTTTTCCAAAATTAGCCTCAAACTTAATACCACTTCTATGAAAAAATGTAACCATCCCTAATTTCCCACGCATATGGCCCTCCGATTTTTATGCCCTACTATATAATACTATACGAATAAACATCGGGCTCGGGGACATCGAGGTCCCCTACCCTGGGGTCTGAAATTTTGAGGGTGCAAGGGGTCATATACCACTTCTATGAAAAAATGGTGATGGTACCATCTCTAGTTTCCGAGATAGGGCCTTCCAGTTTTTAGCCCTACTATATAATACTATACAATAAACATCGGGCTCGGAGACATCGAAGTTCCCTACCCTGGGGTCTGAAATTTTGAGGGTGGCTATAAGATACCACTTCTAGAAAAAATGGTGATGGTACCATCTCTTAAAAACATGGCCCTCCATTTTTAGCCCTACTACTTACATACTATACGAATAAACATCGGGCTCGGGGACATCGAACTCCCCTAGTAACCAAAGGGTACATTTTGAGGGTGGGGTTAGGGGTCAATAATGCTATGAAAAATGGTGATGGTACCACTCTTGTATTCACTAATGGTAGTTTTACATGCCCTACTATATAATACTATACGAATAAACATCGGGCCCGTTGACATCGAAGTATATAAGTAAAATTTTGAGGGTGAATACTTTGTAAATAACTTTTAAATGGTGATGGTACCATCTCTTGTTTCTGAGATTTGGCCCCCCAGTTTTAGCCCTACTATATAATACTATACGAATAAACATGAAAATTCAAGACGGGCACATCAAAGTCCCCTACCCTGGGGTCTGAAATTTTGAGGGTGGGGTACACCAAATACCACTTCTGTGAAAAATGGTGATGGTACCATCTGTACTTTCCGAGCAGTTGTTACATACTGATGAGATAACAACTGTAACATTTAACACCACCTGAATTATTTTTCCTTGAAATCCTGGCTTTACGATTGCCATTATAATCTGTCAGTGAAACAAAATAAATTTTGACTCAGCTTGAAATATACTTCAGTTGTAAATAATACTATACCCGGTTGAATGTCATACATTGATAAAATTTGATCACAAAACAACACTGTTTCTATAGGCACATGATAAGCGGATGAAGCATGCATTAGAAAACCATTTATAAATCCTGGCTTACGATTGGTAAAGTCTGTCACGTAAATGTTTCATCGGTGGGTTGTAAATGACACTTTATATCAATATTGATACCTGTGTTTAGCAGAGAAAACCATTTATAAACTACAGATAAAACGTTGCATCCACTTAGACATAGTTGGATGATAGTCAAAATAAAGTCAATTTACTAACCAGGTATCATCCCATACCCTGTCACTAAAAGACTATGTAACTAATAATACCTTGACCTGTCCGTTGATCTTGACCTCATTTTTCATAAATTAGTGTTTAGTTCAGTTTTAAAGAAATCATCCAAGATATTTTTTTTCAAACTTCATGTATTGGTTCATAATGGTGAGAGCTTTTCAATATTTTCAATATTTTAGACAATTACCTCTCCTTTGACCTTGAACTCACTTTTCTTAACTGAATGTTTTGCTTTTTTAAACATACCATTCAAGGTCGTTTTATCAAACTTCACATGTTGATACATACTGATGACAGCTATGCAACTGCATCAAACTTTTTGACCTTGACCCTTCCTTAACCTTGACCACACTTTTCTCAATTAGTTTTTAGCTCAGTTTTTAAGAAATCATCAAAGAATTTTTTATTAAACTTCTTATTAAACTTCATATACTGATACATACTGATGAAAGCTATTCAACTGCATCAACATTTTTTACCTTGATCTTTCCTTTAAAATTTGACCACACTTTTCTTATACTAGTGTTAAGCTCACTTTTGAAGAAACCGTCCACGATATTTTATCAAACTTCATATACCGATGAGAACTATTCAACTACATCAACAATTTTGACCTTTAACCTTTCCTTTGACGTCACTTTTCCAAAATTAGCCTCAAACTTTTAATATGCTTATACATATTGATGTAAACATTTCAACTACATCAACATTTTGACCTTGACATTTCATTTGACTTGGACCTCACTTTTATCAAATATGTTCATGTCAATTTCAAAGAAACCATTCGTAATGTTTTTTCAATTTTATATGCTGATACATACGGATGAGAGCTTTTATCGTGGCCTTTGCTTGACCTTGACCTTAAATTAATGTCAAACTTCATATGGTGTAACATACTGATGTAAGCAATTCAATTGCATCAACATTTTTTACCTTGATCTTTCATTTGATCTTGACCTCACTTTTCTTAATTAGTGTCAAACTTCATATGCTGATGCATACTTATGTAAGCAATTCAACTGCATCACTTTTCAAGATATTCTAAACAAATTTCATATAATTGTTTTATGTTGCATTACTAATATACCTTCGGCGGGGCATTCATGTTCTATGGACATATTTGTACTTTCTTCCTGTGACATTAAACGTGCACAAAACACCTTGAATAAAGATCAAGTCAAAAATTCAAGTCATAAGCAATCTTTGTATAAAAGAAAAACCCACCAATTTTATCCATAAGTAAGATATGGACTATCACAAATTATGCACTTTTTCTTTTAGTCACATTAAACTTTCACAAGGTCATAAGACACCGTCTGGTCTTAAGCAATCTTTGTGTAAATAAAGTGGTAGATTCAGGTTTTTTTTTTTTTTGCACAGGAACTATAATTATGAAGCTTTTCTTGAAGTTGAACTTGAATTTGCACAAATGTACTTTAAGTCAAGTCATGGCACAACCTCAGGTCATAAACAATCTTAGTGTAAAATGGGAACTCACTAAATGTATACATCAGATATGGGCCGGACACGATTTATGAAAAAGTTTGTTTTTTTTCAGTGACCTTGAACTTGCCAAACTGACCTTCGGTTAAGGTCATGACACATCCTTAGGCCATGAGCAATTTTTGTAGGAAGAAGTAAATTCTTAAGCTTCATCAAAAGATATATATGTGGACCGGACCCGGTTGCACATGCAACCAGACAGCTATACAGACGGACAGACAGCTAGACGGACAGGTTAATTCGTATATACTCAAAACTTCGTTTGTTGGATAAAAAGATGAAAGAGAAAAATTATGGTTTATACAAATTATTTTTTCAGTTAAAAGGTTAACAAACCTACCGGGTAGTCCTTTCATACAGTCAATCCATACACATGTATATATATTGACTTCATAAAAAAAGAGTATTTGAAATCTATATACACAACTGTATCTACATGTATGGATATACATCATGAAAGGGCTTTATCTGTATAATATCAAACAAAAGTTGAAAATGAAATTTTTACAACAGAAAAAAAAAAATGAATTTAAATTTTAAATCTTGCTGTTTAAAATTTTCATATTCATGGAGAAAGAAATCTAAAATTATAAAAACATTTTCATTATAAATCATATGCATTGATATCTTCTAAATATTGGATATCCTCTTCCACTATAATTACATGTATTTTTAAATTCTTCCTCTGTAACCCCCCCCCCCCTTATTTTTTTTGATTGCAGAATTCTTATTAAAATGGTAAACCCTAAAAACCCGAATTATTAAAATTATGCACATATATATGTAATCAATTAATTTTTAACTGACATATTTTTATATCCGAAATGACTATTGTTGAAATGAAATTTCAAAAGTGAATAACATGACAATTATTGAAATAAAATATTTAAAAAAAAAAATCAAAATATTCACACCTAAACAATCGAAAAGCAAACACTAGGTTGTTTTTTTTCCAATTTCTGACGTAAATACAAAGACAATGCGATTGACTATTAACAAGTATCAATATCTGGAAGCTAAACATAGTTTCGTATAAAATCCAGGGGGTTTTTCCAAAGAGAAGAATGACAAAATGGTTTATATAGTCTGCTATTTATAATTTTTTCAGAATGTAGAAAATATATACTATATATCCGTCCCCGAGCCCGATGTTTATTCGTATAGTATTATATAGTAGGGCTAAAAACTGGAGGGCCATATCTCGGAAACAAGAGATGGTACCATCACCATTTTTTCAGAGAAGTGGTATCTGACCCCTAGTACCCCACCGTCAAAATTTCAGACCACACAAGCTAAAGTTAAAATACTCCACCCTCAAAATTTCAGATCCCAGGATAGGGGACTTCGATGTCCGCAAGCCCGATGTTTATTCGTATAGGAGGGCCATTTGAATTGCGAACTGCGTTCTAGATGTTTACGCAGTTTACTTTTGAATTGCGAATAGCGAACTGCGAACTAAAAACTGGAGCTACGTTCTTTTTTCAAGAGAAGTGGTATCTGCCCCCAAATCTGAACGCCATAGGGGCGTGTGGGTTGTTCTAAAGTTGGTAACGCGAATTAACTGTAGAGTTTACACTCATTTGAGAGAATAATCTTGTTTAGTATCATCAGGAATTGGATCTAGTTTACGTTAATTCTGGTGAAGTCATTACGTTTGTTAGTGCCATTAAAGTGGAATAACTTCAATCTGTGCATCCAGAACTTTATTGCTTTTTTTTCTCTGAGCGTCTGTCCATCTTGGGTTATGGTCAATCACTACTACTGTCATGTCCTCCCACTTGTGACCTTCAAGGTTGAAATGTTCCCCAACGGGTTCATTGAGTTTTTTTGGTCCTAATGGTCGAACGGTGGTTATTGACCCTCCTGCGGAGATCTCCTGTTTCACCGATGTCCTGTTTGGAGCAAACTTTGCAACTGATGAGATAAATGCAGTTGTCAGTATGACAGGACAAATTCCCTAGTATTTTGTAGTAATGCGGCCTGTAGCGGGGCTGTTAAAACTTTCTGTATCAGAACTGTGCTCCTGTAATGTTTACTTTTCATCAATAGAAACAAGTTTAGTTTCATCGTGAACACAATTTTCCTCATAACAAAGAACACCAATATTCACATCACGTAGCTGATAGTTGATAAAGGCGTTCTATAACGATTTATATGTTCCTTGCATGAACATCAAAACGTAGGGGAATCCTTCATTATTTGTGCGATATAATGTATATTTTTCAATCTGGCAGAAGGAATTATCCACATTCTGTTAGGTACTGTAGATTATAGAACATAGATTTTTATTTTCCTCAGTTTTGGTTATCTAATCAACAAACTAAGTATTAAAAAGGATTGATGGAATAACTGAGAATAGAAAACAAATTATATATATTATGTTGGCAAATTAAAATTAAATTCTTCAAGCTTTTTAAGAACAATAAATAAAATATACTTATAGGAGAATATATACTAATCAAAATTTCTAAGTCCCCAGGTAAGTTTTTGCTTTACACTGCTTTTATATTAAATTATTTAAACAATATAAACTAATAAGTATACAGGATAAAAAGTAGCAAAGCAATTATTTTTCACTTAATGTAATTTTATTGAAGCGCTTTAACACAAAATGCACAAACATAAAGGCACCCTAGAATTAAAAATTCGCAACGTTCAATACTGCATTTATTCTCCATTCAAACGAATTAAGAGCAAGGCAACTGCTTCTCAATGAGTTCACACTATTAAAGAAAAATCTTTATTAAAGGTTATTCCATGTATTGACTAGGTCGTTCTCTATAGATACGCTAGATTCTGCTGCTGGAAAAAGCTCTCACTCTGCGGTCCATCGTGTCCCATTCATGTTCTATAGGTTTGAGATGTGGATAACATTGAAGCTTACCGAAATTGTTTGAACCCGACAATATTTAGCCTACATAAGGTCTCCTTACACGCATTCCCCACCCTCCCAGTTTGTTTCTTAGAATTTGGATAATTATGGAGACTTCAATCAATTTTTAATGAGTGCAGAGCAATTGCACGTGCTGTTAGGCTCCTTCCACAATAGTGAGTAATTCTTATGCAATAGCCCTGTTGATGTGTCGTTGCAGTACGTGTATACGCCTTGACCATAGGAACATCCGGTTCCGGTTTAAGTGAATTTCCGGATAAACCCTAGGATGGTTTAGTGGTATTTGTTGAAAATCTAGCGATTTTAATGATTGTAAGAAATTTAGGTAAGCTTTGTTCAACTTTCTGACGGTATTTTTAAAGGTTTTAAGTAATATAAACAAATACAGGGGAAGAAAATACAACTCCTCTTTACTAACACTAGCTTGGACCATGTCAACTCCATTTGCACATTGTTTTGTGGACATACACGGCATTTTAACCAAACTTTTTTTCTGTTTTTCGTAACCAACTAAAGATTGAGAACACATGGAGATTTAAATAAATGAAAAGATACACTCGAAAACATATGAAACTCACACTTCATGCTTTTTAGCAAAAAGGTTGAGTAATTACACATTCGTAACTTGTAAGCAACTTGTTAATTGATTTTAAGGTTTAAAGATAAAACGAATTCAACAATCAAACAACTTTACTACTCAAAAGTTTTTTCTGTGTTAAATATTTAGTTTGCCAGTTAAATTATTACTTGCAAAATTATGCCTTTTTGCTGCAGAAAATGTATTTTGTCACAACCATTGAATTTTTTTTACAGCAAATATTGTTATGGGGAAATAGAATCCTTTATACGAGATTCACGAAGTTGTGAATTTCAGTTTCCTGGTTTTTTTAATTTCATAGTTCGAGGTATGGAGATATTATTTAGAAAATATTCTAACTATGTCCAAACAATTATCGATATTTTACAGATTCTAATTTTTCATCATGTAACACAGCTTGTGGGATTATCATATCAGTAGAAAACAAATGGCACAATGCAAATATTCACAATATCAGTGTCTCCCAAGTACATGTATATGCAACATTTGCTGGCGACATTGATAGAAACCAGTTTAAAATAAAGCATTATTCTTGTGGAGCTGAATTCATCCATAATCAGAAAACAGAGATGTACTTACTGTGTGACCTTAGGAAAGGTAAGACAAAAAACAAGTTACTGTAGCAATAAATTCTTGAGGTAAAACATATGACCATTTTATGACAAGAAATATTCTCGCGTAAAATCATATAATAATAATCAAACTAACGTTAATAAAGTTTAGTTAACAGTACCTTCTAATTCATAATATCCCATACATAATGTATTCGAAAAGAAATTAACATTGAAGCTATAATAACAAAACTAGTCAGTGTAATGAGTTTTTTTAATTTAATATGGTTTACATTAAAGAACAAATTTGAAAATTTCCAAAAAAAAAAAAATATGAAAAAAATAAACAAAATGATTATAAGTAGAAAATCTTGCAAGCACTGTCATTTCCAATTTAAACTATATGCTGTAAGATTCTTCAATCCTTGAATAAGTGAGTACAGTGTATTAGTAGAAAAATATTCCCCGCCCAAATCCAACCTTTCACATTCATATGTATACATTACAGTCTACCTTTAATCTGATTGAAAAAAAGTTACGGGAAGTAAAAGTGGAGCACTGATTCAAGTCAAAACATGGATGGCTGAATGAAAATAATTCCTGAATTTTCCACTTCAATTTAGGCATTTCTGCATTTGATGGAGGGCGGTGGGGTGATCTCTTTTATGAGACGATAAAGTATGTGTAAAGTTTCTTAGTTAGCAGAATCGTGCTCAATTTTTCGGGGACCGCGCGCAGGGGGCGGTTTCCAAGATTTTCAATGAATAAGATATGGAAATTAAACGACAAGATAGACTTAAACCCTATTAAGCCCCGAGTTTGGGTGTCTTTTAGAATGATGCAATAGTTTATCAATAAAAACCTGCTGTCATCCCTGCCACCAAATGAGTATTTGATCTAAGATTTAGAATACACAGAAAGGTAAGAAAATAGATCAATTTTCGAATTTTCTCATTTTTTATGCTTATTTTCATCGATTTTACATTATATTTTGTTTCGGAAGACATATAGAACAAGCTTTCATATCTACTAAACTTAATATACTTTATACACTAGTACAAAATACAGTTTATGTGTAAAAATCGTACATAGGCAAGCGTATGCTGTATGTTTTCCGAAGAGAAAAGTGTCTCAAATATGATGAAATTTTACCAGAATTGAAGTAATTCAGGAAAATGTCTTACTTCTACACCCTCTTGTGACCTCCATGCAAGCCTTGAATCCAAATAAGTACTGATTTTAAAGCAAGCACCATTTAAAATTCTGACATACAAAGTATCACAATTTTACCAGAGTTCTGATTTTTCATCTAATAAAGGGGCCAGATTCGGCCAATATCCTACATTGTTCTTTATTATTTTGAAGCGCAAATGAATGAAACTTACGATCGCCACTTATTACAATTTTTAAAGATAATTTAATTGTAAAATAAAATTATTATGAATTATATAGAAAAAACAGAAGAAACTGAATGCTGCAAAATTATCTGATGATATCAGCGGAACTTAATTTTATTCATGAAACTCCTAAGATTTTTTAAATTAGATATTATGTACATGTATCTGTAAATTGACCTAGCTGTCTCTAAAAGAAGGGTGTTCTGACGTTCTATATTTCAAAAGAGGAAATAAAACATGTCCACAAGATTTTTACCATAAACCGCATTTTTTATTTAAAAGAATGTATTTTCTATGGCATAAGGAAGGTTTTTCGTCTCCTTTCTATCACCAGAGATGTTTTATTTTATGCTAATTGCTGCAATTTAGTTCCCGTGAACTACTTAAATGAAATTAAAATGAAAAGTGTTTAAGAACCTTTTTTTTTCGAAATGTGAAGATAAATTATTTCTTCTTAATTACATCAAGAAATTGGTATCATATATAAGCATAATAGATTAACCTTCATGTACCCTAGTTAGCAAAAAATGTGTAAAACGAAATGAGGAAAACAAAGGAATTGAATAATTTATCATTTTAAGTTAAAAAGATCAAGCTTAGAAGTTTATACAACCTTTTTTGTGAGCTCATATCATAAAACTGAAAATATGAATTTTTCAGTTTTTGAATAAGCATCATTTGAAAATGTAATACATTACCGCAAAACTGTATGTAATGACCTCTATTTGTGTGATGTTTCAAACAGATTTTCTGGGCCTTCTATGAGGACGCTTGATACAAGTCAAAAGGAAACGAATAGAAAAAATATTATGCCGAATTCATTCCGCTGAACATCAATTCCATTTTATGCAGAAACCACTGTTATACATTGAAAGAATTAAACTAAGAGAAATTCTGAAAATATGGCTTTGGAAGTTACAGAGAAAAATGAATGTAAAAACAATCTTGTTTCCATGGCAACGGAAGGCAGCTAGAAACTTTTTAATATTGACTGAATAAAAAAGTTTCTAACCATAATTTTTGCAAAGGTTCATCATATTTCCAAGCCTCCTGAAAAAAGTTTGTCCTCATTTTAACATTTCCTCTTTCTTTCAATCATAAGGCAACAGTCTGTAGAAGATTTTAGTATTGAAAGGGGCCTGGACACATGCAGTTTCATCCAAAAATTTTCATACCATTTTTTATGTTTACAAATACTTAACTAAGTATTTCTAATGATCAGCAAATTTTTGAATTTCAGTTGTCGAGTTACAATACAGATTTAGAGCTCCAAACCTATATCATGTAAACAAGACCCGAGTGATGTTTTTGTTTACGTAGGTTTAACATACTGATATATGTTCGTCAAAGCAGATTTTTCAATATAAAAGTTAATTCTTAATAAAATCAAACATTTTCTAATGACTTGCTGAATCTCGTTTTGTTATAAACATGATATTTTCTAAATGTAAACAAAAACAAGTCACGAGCCCTGTTTACATTATGAAGAATTCTCCTGTATCTCCTTTGTAAATCAACAAATGATGTTCAAAGTTTGCTGATCTTTAGAATTGCCTTAGTTAGGAATTGTAAAAATTAGAATTGGTAAAAAACAATTCAGTTGAAACTGTGTCCATGCCCCTTTAAAACAAAATTTACTCTGACAGAATGTTAGGAACAATCCTTAAAATTTTCGATTCAATGAATTGCCTGAGCAGTTTATGAGAAAATCGAAGTTTAGTATTTTTTACTTTCCTTCTGTCCATGACGGGTGGATTGAAAGTTTAAACGCCATCTGCACAACTACAATTACAGTTTATCATTTCTATAAAGATAGCAACTATTATCTAGGGAATCACCTAGAACACTTCTAGACAAAATTCTTCCTTTTTCGTATGTTTCCTTGGCAAAAGTAGCCATGTTGAAATTGATATTTATTTTCTAAGCAAACACAGCTAGTCATCATCTTTTTATGAAAAGTTTCAGCAACATTGTCCCAGCCTCTGCAAAAAAGTCCCCAGGAATCGTCTTCTGGCGTATCATAGCAATGCGTTCCCCGACTTCGTTCTTGCAATTGGTGACATGATAATCATTCTCCCTCCTTTCCCACAACACACAATTAGATAAAATATGACAACAGAAAGTTACTTTACAAAAAACTACTACTTAAATAACTTTTAATACATGTACTTGTATACGAATGTGGGAGAGGATTGCAATTTGACGGCAAGAAAAAAATCACTACCGCAATATAAATTTCTAGCGGCCGCCAGGTAAAATATTTTTTCCTTGCACCTACTGGTTTTCGTAGACGTCAGATACTGCTTACCTGCATAAAACTTTTAATTAAATTAAAGGTTTTTGTTCAGGGAAAAGGTTTCTTGGTGACGCATGCCAAACAAATGAGGATTGTACTGGAACTCCAAACGGCGGAATTTGTAGAAATCCAGAAAACTATGAATATAACCATGGGAAGTGTCATTGTAATGATGGCTTTACGGAGTTTGCAAATCGATGTCTACAAGGTATGTCAGTTTGTAGGATTCAAACTACGAATCTTAAAAGATCTTGAAGAACAAATTAGAGGAAAAAAGTTGATCAAAAGAAATATTCTTTTTATTATAACTTATATCTTGAAAATCATGGATATGTCAATGTAATTTGGAACTCCTAAATTCCTATTTTTCTAAGTATTTTACCACTGATATATCAAATCCTTAGATTTAAAAGATGTTTATTTCCATTTTTATGTTGACATGATGTATCTCGATTAGCTTGAAATAAAACATACTTCAGAGATCTGTTTCATATTTGAATTATTTATGGACTCCAAATTTTAATTGTTTTATGAACTTTGATATTGAATACTGTTTGTTATCTCTATATCCTTCATTACAAGAAAAAGACGTTAAACGTAATCTAACAATAAAGCTTAAAAATAAACCTGATGAGTTTAACTTTCAATCGTCAATTTCCCTTATTTATACAACAATATGCCCTTATCACCTACAAACGGGGTTCATATCCGTCAGTTGATTTGATACGTAATAGAATGCTATACATATGAAAAATATATATGTACACTTGTTGTGAGATGTGTATTGTTTCATCTTGTATATTATTAGTAACATTAAGTTTCTTGAGCATTCCAGAGTGGTCAATATGTTTGGTCATTTTTTCTAGAACATTCTTGAACTTTGTTTATGTCTAGAACTTTCCAGGAATATCATGTATTTACAATTTCTAGAATATTCTAGATTTATAATACTGTATAAATACCCTGTCAATTCGATGCATAAAGATACTTTGTCGTATAAGCACTATTGAGATATAAATGGGATATATTTTCACTGGGACATTGTGTGCAGCAACGGACACTCTGATGTATGTATTTTTAGATTCTTGCTAAGTTTGTACTTTATGTTTCATATACTTATTATATATTACTGTAAATAAATTATTGTTAAGTTTAAATTGTGTTATTGATCTTTGCTGGCATTTAGGGTTATTCTGACCCATAACAGAATTGGGGGCTCGTCCGGGATAAAGAATTTCTTGCACTTTTGCAGTTTATTGTCAGAATTTTGTTTATTGAACCGTTAAATTTGATTATAAGCCAGCAGAAATCAACATGGTGTTTTCGGTCACAGACTTTCTAAGTTCACCAAGTGTTCAGGTTTTTGATACGTTAAAAAAGGATGACTTGATCGCATTAGGTTTGCATTTTGGGTTAGATGTTAAATCCTCTCAGAGAAAGCAAGACATTAGAATTAAGGTTGCAAACAAACTAGTAGAAGAAAACATTTTTGAAAAATACGATCTTTCAGAATATACAGTAAGATCAGAGTTAGGCTCTTATAAAATGGCAGACTATCAGTTTCAACTAGAGTTAGAGAAAATGCGATTTGAAAGAGAAAAATTAGAAAGAGAAGAGCGAGAAAGAGACCGAGAAAGAGAAAGAGAAGAACGAGAGCGTGAACGGAAATTTGAATTAGACAAATTAGAAAGACAAGAGCACTTTGAGTTAGAGAAATTAAGATTACAGCATAAACCAGAACCCTCATTTGTCAAGAATGAATTTGATGCAGCAAAAAATATTAGGTTAGTTCCGAAATTTCAAGAAAAATCTGTAGACAAGTATTTTCCCCAATTCGAAAAAGTCGCAGAAAATCTTAAATGGCCACAACACGTTTGGTCAACAATGTTACAAAGTGTACTGGTTGGCAAAGCAGCTGAGGTATACTCTGCACTAGGGGTAGCTGAAAGTTCAGACTATGAGAAGGTCAAAGCAGCAATATTAAAAGCATATGAATTAGTACCTGAAGCGTATAGACAAAAGTTCAGAAAGTATAGAAAGTTTGATAATCAAACATTTGTTGAATTTTCACGAGAGAAAGAAGATTTATTCGATCACTGGTCTAGATCTAAGAAACTTGATAAAGCTTTTGCTAATTTGCGCCAAGTCATCCTGGTAGAAGAGTTTAAGGAATGTGTTACTCAAGATTTGAAAACACATCTAGAAGATAAGAATGTTAAAACTCTTGAAGAGGCAGCAGTCATATCTGATACTTATGCTCTGTCTCATAAAAAGAATTTTGTATCAAGATCTCAGACTAGCAGTAATTCTACAAATTCAGACACATATAAAAAGAGTGGTTCAGGGTCTCAGTCTTTCACAAGTTCCCAGTCTCCATCCCAAGGTGGTTCTAAGTCCGGTCCAGGACGTTTTGAAGGATCTTCTGGAATAGGGTCGCTTCCTACTTGTATTATTGTAAGAAAAAAGGTCATCTGATCAGTGAATGCTTTAAACTTAAGAGAAAAAATGACTTTGATAAAACTCAACTACATGCTTGTGCGGCAGTTAGAGGAGATAGAGAAGCCTTAGTTTCGATTTGTTCTGACACTCCTGATGTCCAGGGTTCACAGTCCAGTTCTATTGATTCTATGGAGGATTATAAGCCCTTTATGTCTCAGGGATTTGTTTCACTCGGTGACTCTAGCGAAATAAAACCTGTCCAGATTTTGAGAGATACTGGTGCTGCACAGACGTTATTGTTAGAGGGCGTGCTTCCTTTGTCTGAGCAGACTTCTACTGGTGGGTCAGTTTTATTACAGGGTGTGGAGCTAGGCGTCATTGATGTTCCCCTGCATAGAATTAGTTTGAAGTCAGATTTAGTTACTGGACCTGTTATCGTAGGTGTTCGACCTACTCTTCCTGTTCCAGGCATTTTCTTTGTTGCTAGGCAACGATTTAGCTGGTGGAAAAGTTGTACCAGATCCTATAGTTTGTGAGAAAATCACTCCAGATGTCATGTGCGATGATGAAGATGATGACATTTATCCAGCCTGTGCTGTTACTAGAGCGATGGCCAGAAGACGAGAAATGGAGGCAGACCATACTCAAGCCTTTGACGAGACGAATTCCTCTGTTGATATTGATTTGAATGACACTTTCTTATCTGACTTTGATGGCACTCAAACAAGCATGGAACCACACAATATCAAGAAGCAAGAGAAGAAAGAACTGTTACCAAAATTTGGTGGTGAGGATGATGAGTTGCATCCAATAGTTAGCCAAGGCAAGGACATCCTCAGCCGAGAACGTTTACTCTCTGAACAACATAAAGACCCAGATATCATTCAACTTAGTAAGAGGGCACTTCCACCAGAAGAGGCTACTAAAGTTGGAGAATGCTTCTATATGAAAGATGGCATCCTTATGCGAAAATGGCGACCACCTGACGCTTCCCCAGATGAAGTGTGGCGTGTTGCTCACCAGATAGTGGTCCCAGCTGCTTATCGTCGAGATGTCATGAGTTTAGCTCACGATACACCTATGGCTGGTCATTTAGGTATCAATAAGACTTATAATAGGATTTTGAGTCATTTTTATTGGCCTAAGCTAAGGAAGGATGTTTCTGAGTTTTGTAAGTCGTGTCATGTCTGTCAGATGGTAGGTAAACCGAATCAGAAGATACCATCCGCCCCTCTCCAACCAATTCCAGCTTTTGAAGAACCGTTTAGTCGAGTGTTGGTGGATTGTGTAGGACCTTTGCCTAGGACCAGATCTGGAAACCAGTATTTACTTACCATTATGTGTACATCCACTCGGTTTCCTGAAGCCATACCTCTTAGGAATATAAAGGCAAAGAGCATAGTTAAGGCCCTAACCAAGTTTTTCAGTTTTGTAGGAGCACCCAAGGCAATTCAGTCGGATCAAGGCTCAAATTTTATGTCGGGGTTGTTCCAGCAAGTCATGCATGAGTTGGGTATTAGGCAGTATAGATCAACTGCTTATCATCCTGAGTCCCAGGGAGCGCTAGAACGTTTTCATCAAACCCTAAAAACAATGCTGAAGACCTATTGTTACCAGTATGAAAAAGAATGGGATGAAGGGGTTCATCTTGTGCTATTTGCTGCACGAGAAGCAGTCCAGGAGTCTCTTGGGTTCAGTCCTTTTGAATTGGTGTTCGGACATACAGTTAGAGGTCCTTTGAAATTGTTGAAGGAAAAGTGGCTGACTGAGACTAGTGATCTTAATCTTTTAGATTATGTGTCTGATTTCAAAGAAAAACTTTACAATGCTTGTAAATTAGCACAAGAAAATTTGAAGAGTTCTCAGAGGAAAATGAAAATGTGGTATGACAAAGATGCCAGAAATAGGGTGTTTAAGCCAGGTGATAAGGTTCTTGTATTTTTACCTATTCCTGGTCATCCTTTACAGGCCAGATTTTATGGCCCTTATGAAATTGAAAGCAAGATCAGTGATGTAAACTATGTAGTTAAGACACCAGGTCGACGTAAAGAGAAACGGGTTTGTCACATTAACATGTTAAAAGAGTATTTTGAAAGGTGTGACCGAAATTCTGTAAAACCAGTTTCCACTTTAGCCAATGCTAAGACTGTTCAAAATTGTATTGAAAGTGATACGAGTGTAGAAATGAATGAGAAAGATTGTAATCAGAGTGTCCGTTTGAAAAACTCAGAAGTTTTGGCTAATTTGGATGCTAAACTTGGACATTTGAACATTCACCAAAAAGAACAAGTTAAAAACTTGACGAGTGAGTATCATCAAATCTTTTCGGATGTTCCAAAGAAAACTAATGCAACTTATCATGATGTCATAGTGGGTGACGCTCTGCCTATCAAACAACATCCGTACCGTCTTAATCCAATAAAATTGCAGTACCTAAGAAGGGAAGTGCAGTACATGTTGGACAATGACATTGTTGAACCTAGTAAAAGTGATTGGAGCTCACCGTGTATTCTTGTACCAAAACAGGACGGTTCGTACCGATTATGTACAGACTTTAGAAAGGTGAATTCTGTTACCAAAACCGATTCATATCCAATACCTAGAATCGATGACTGTATTGACAACATTGGAAACGCGAAATTTGTCAGTAAATTTGACCTGTTGAAAGGCTACTGGCAAGGACCGTTAACAGAAAGAGCAAAAGAAATATCTGCTTTTGCTACACCAGATGGACTTTACCAGTATAAAGTAATGCCTTTTGGCATGAAAAACGCACCGGCTACATTCCAAAGGATGATTCACTCCCTTCTTCAAAACCTCGAGGGTTGCGAGGCCTACATTGATGATGTCATCATATACAGCAACACATGGGACGAACATATCCGAATCATGCGTGCTTTATTTGACATTTTAGCTAAAGCAAACTTAACTGTGAACCTTGAGAAGAGCGAATTTTGTCATGCTTATGTAGAGTATTTAGGTCGTAAAGTAGGTCAAGGTTATGTTACACCAATTATGGCTAAAGTGGAAGCTATTGCAAAGTTCCCGATTCCTACAAACAAGAAAGAGTTAATGAGGTTTTTGGGCATGGCTGGGTTTTACAGAAAATTTTGTCCAAATTTTTCCTCAGTAGTTAGTCCGCTTACAAATCTTTTGCAGAAGAGGGTTAACTTTGAATGGACAAAAGACTGTGAAAAATCCTTTCATAAAATCAAATCTGTCCTTATGAGCAACCCAGTTCTGTCAACTCCAGATTTTTCTAAGCAATTTAAGCTTACTGTTGAAGCTAGTGATGTTGGAATCGGGGCAGCTTTGTTTCAAGAACATAGTGATAAGGTAGATAGAGTTGTTTCTTATTTTTCAAAGAAACTTACTAAATGTCAACAAAAGTATTCCACCATTGAAAAGGAATGCCTTGCTTTGTTGTTAGCCTTACAGCATTTTGATGTTTATCTGAATGTTACTTTGCATCCAATTCTTGTATATACGGATCACAACCCCCTGACATTTTTGCATAAATTGTCAAACAAGAATCAAAGACTGACTAGATGGAGTTTGTTGTTACAAGAATACAACATAACAATTAAACATATCAAAGGCAAAGACAATGTTATAGCAGATGCCTTGTCAAGAGTATCGTAAACATACTAGATTTTGTATTAATGTACCTATGTTTTGATAATATAAGTTTTCATTGACATTCAAACTTTTTAAGGGGGGAGGTGTTGTGAGATGTGTATTGTTTCATCTTGTATATTATTAGTAACATTAAGTTTCTTGAGCATTCCAGAGTGGTCAATATGTTTGGTCATTTTTTCTAGAACATTCTTGAACTTTGTTTATGTCTAGAACTTTCCAGGAATATCATGTATTTACAATTTCTAGAATATTCTAGATTTATAATACTGTATAAATACCCTGTCAATTCGATGCATAAAGATACTTTGTCGTATAAGCACTATTGAGATATAAATGGGATATATTTTCACTGGGACATTGTGTGCAGCAACGGATACTCTGATGTATGTATTTTTAGATTCTTGCTAAGTTTGTACTTTATGTTTCATATACTTATTATATATTACTGTAAATAAATTATTGTTAAGCTTAAATTGTGTTATTGATCTTTGCTGGCATTTAGGGTTATTCTGACCCATAACACACTGTACCTAAATCAAAGTAGTTTGTTAACAAACAAGTTATTGAAATAAAAACAAAAGCAGCTACGTTTTAATTAACCATTTCCCAAATTTTATGGTATATACAATGGACCTGCCTGCAAGTATAATGTTTTATTAAGTCAATTTCTGACTGACGTTTTTCATACTAATTATGATGCCTTTTTTTACTTACTGAATTGTTACCGATTATTTTCTGTTATTTCCTGGTCATGACGGCGAGTGTGATCTGTTGGCGGGGGATGCTCACATCTCCGTTTTACCTGATCCCATCTCTGATCCTTTTGTGGTACGTGTTTGTTCTGCTCCTGATTTGTATTCATGATGAACTTTTGATCTTGAATACTTTTCGTTGTATCCATATATTTCATATGTTTACGTTTTGTTCATATCAATACAATTTAGTTCAAAATTACGAAGTTTGATTTAACATGTTTAAACTTAGTTTCATTACACATACACGAATCAATGATGTTAAAAATGAAAAAAAAAACTTTGAAATATTTAGTTTATTTGTACTAAACATGTTTACAATCTGGTTCATTAAAAAAAAAATCAGAAAACAGACGCCTTCATGAACACTGTGAAGAAGACGTCCAATGTAATGGAACGAAGCACGCATCAAAATGTTCCTTAAATGTTTGCATATGCATGTGAAGAAGACTTCATCGACTTTCAGAATGAATGTCTAAATTGTAAGTTTAAAAAATAGCAATTAATTATTGCTATTACTTTAATGATGGCTATGAACTACAAGACAAGATCGCTTGATTAAGTATGTAAAATCGGTTCTCATTCATTCATTTTACATTTTCATATATTCTATAGATTCTGTGGGACTTGGTGACGAATGTAAACTCAATGCACAATATGATTTCTTTCGTTTGAGGAACGAATTAGACAGAAATCAATTTCTACTCGGTGTGATAATAAGTTACTTTTTCGGAATTACAAGGTTTTCATTCGAATACCTGGTGTATATCACGTGGTTCTTTAGAACCGGTCTCGTTAGCAAGGCTATATAAGAGGTGAATAGTGGTTTAAATACC
>NW_026926830.1:0-29499 GCF_032062105.1 Saccostrea cuccullata | reverse complement strand
ATGCTTCATCTCGGAGATATGATATTCGCTGTTTCTTCAATCTGTTCCAGCATCAAAAGCTTTATGACAGTTGTTCCTGAGGAGGTGGATGACTTCTACTTCGTTACTTCTACACGAAAAACGGGCTTCACACTGAAGAATAAAACACTGATGTACAATATCTCCAAGGAAAATGTGAACCCTGGACAGCTAGCTGAACAGCTTCTAGAGGAGTTTGAATTTCAAGGATTAAAGAAGTCACTGGTCATCCTGGACTTGAATGTAACAGCACCGTCTGTTCATGACAAAAACAAAAATATATTAATGGTTACCTTGGCAATCAATAATTACAACAAAGATGTGGATATCCCCAATAGTTATAAATTAAGAAATGCAAATGACTACAACGTCATATTACAAGGACACTCGGAGAACCTGAAGGTTTCTAGAGTAGAACAGAAAGAGGAACATTTGGTTTTAACAATTCCATTGCCTGACAAAGTAAAAATATACACCAAACAAGGTGTGATAGTTCAGCACAAATACATTAGGCAAGAAAACTGCAAAAGTCTTATTTTTGACTCAAACAAATTTTTGAAGCACGAATATCCAAAAGAAATGAATGAAAAGATCACTGTAAAGAAAAACGCATCTCTTAAATTTCTTCTCGAGCATAATACAGTGCTAAAAGAAAATGGACATAAGCCTGAAAGGCATACAAACGAGGGAAAGCATGAGGTAGTCCTTCATTCCCCAGAAGTCAAGTTTACCTTTTACTTTCAAAAGAAACACTTCCCAAGTTCAACATCAACAATGCCATTCACGCTGGGGACATGGGCTTGGTCATCAGCTTTGTTATGGAAAGTACCAAGGAATGGTCCTTACTCGCTGCTGGTAAACGATTCTCAACGCGGCTTTAGGGTCAGAGCTCAATGCCTGCGCTGCAAACAATTTTTGAACATTATAACTCATCTCGGGAAAACTGATGCTGGCGTTGACCTTGAAGTGAATTACAAAGAATCGTGACATCAATATTTTTGACCCAGGCCTTAATGAAATTCAGTATTTCGTGTGATTTTTTATTTCCTTTTTATTTCATAAAGTATTGAATGAAGTTTTCCTGGGAGCCAGTCAAAGCGTTCCCAATTAAAACCGTCCCGGTCAAAGAGTTCCCTGATTTTGGTCAAAGCGTACCATGATTTTGGTCAAAATGTCCCCTGATTTTGGTCAAAGCGCCCCCTGGCATATTTTATAGAAAAATGATACTACGAAACCGTCCCCTGATTTTGGTCAAAGCGTCCCCCGATTTTGGTCAAATAGCCCCCTGATTTTGGTCAAAGCGTCCCCTGGCATATTTTATTGACAAACGAAGTTTCCAAACCGCCCCCAAATTTTGGTCAAAATGTCCCCTGATTTTAGTCAAAATGTCCCCTGATTTTGGTCAGGGGGCGCTTTGACCAAAATCAGGGGACATTTTGACCAAAATCATGGTACGCTTTGACCAAAATCAGGGAACGCTTTGACCGTGACGGTTTTCATGGGGAACGGTTTGACTGGATTTCGTTTTCCTCCCCCCCCCCCCCCCGTTTTTTGGTTAGTCAGGTTTTTTCAGATATATGGTAAGCTGACCACCCCCACCCACCCCCTTTTCTCAAAAAGGATGCTACGTCACTGAAACAGAAAGTAATTTTTTTTTTGCATTGTTCATACTTATAAGCATATCAGTTTCATTATAATTGTACATCTGTTGTTCTTATATGCAATGGGAGAAATATTTATCATTTTTAAAAAGAGCAAAATTACATTATTGTCATTTTCTACAATTTGAATTCTTATATAATACTATATACCAGTTACTAGTATTTGATTATACAGAGGCCTTTCTTCTAAAACAATTCAATACCTTTTTAGCATAAATGAATTTAAAGATTTTTAATTTAATACAAATTATTAATCAGAAACAACACATTTTAAATACAAAATAATTCTCAAAAGTGCAGCTCAATTTCCTGAAGTTGAAAGGCAGTTTAAGAAGTGTGCTGAAATTGTGTGTTTTCACTTAAAATAGCAATTTTTTTTTGAAAACCTTCATTGTCTGTTAAAGCATTTTATTTTAATAAGAATGAATAGTGGGGTGATGACTGATGAATGTTAACAATTTTTCTAATAAAATTGTGAAATATACAACAATAAATAAAAATAAATCATGACTATAAAATATGTAAATAAACATTTCAATAAATTTGCAATAATCAAAGTGTAAAATACAATATGAACAAAAATTTCCAAGATTTTCCAAAAAGTATTTGTAGATATACCTGCGTAAAATTACAGAAAAATGTGCTTATAATGAACTGATGCTTATAGCAAAGTAATTTTCATTTCCATTAACTTCAAAATACATTGTAACTTTAATTGATATAACAAATTGCACATATTTCAAAGCAGAACTGTCTGTTTTTGGCATTTAGTTATAAGCTTGTTTTCTTGTATTTTAATGATTGTCAATTTAAACCAAACTATGCAGCTGTTGTTGATATATTGCATATATATGTACATTGTACATATGTATATCAAAATATGCAAACAAATTGTTTTCTGCAACAATAAATGCATCATACAATAAATGGAGAGTTGTTTTAATTTTTCAACAACCTAGCAGTGTTTTAAGGCAAGAATTAGCACCATTGATAAAGTCATGATAACTCAATAAATACAGTAAAATAAGCTGCCTCACAGAGATATGATGTCACAATACTGCAACTTGCCGGCCCTCTGCCAGTCAAACTTCCACAGCCCGTGAGAATCGTGCTCGGTGACGTACACTTCCTTCGTCCCCTTCCTGAAGTGGAGGTTACTAGTCCTGGAGAAGGGGCACCTGATACGGGTGTGGGGGGTCCCTCCCTCTCTTCCAAACACCTCCAGAAATCCCGACCCCCAGTGAGCCACTAAGAGATTGTTCTCCTCATCAAAGTCCATACCATCCGGTCCTCCCTCCAAGTCACCTGTCAAAATATAAAACTAACAATGAAAACTTCTCTATTGTAACCTGATATGGAACATCTCCTTCAAGCCTCTGCTAAAAAAAATCATAATTATGTGTGCTGATGGTCCTTATGAATGAAATGGGAAAATTGGCAATGTATAAATTTATCAAAATTTTAAGCCTGTGTTTATTCATATTTTATATACCAAATTCAAACAACTGCAAACAAAAGGATTTTTTCTGAATTCTTAAATTAAAATCATTTAAGTGACACTGATCTGTGCATAGAAATTCATCAATTAAACTAGAAACATTTTATATTTACCTGGCAGCTTTCCCCAGAGTTTCCTCTGCCCCACTTTCCCTGGACCCTGGATGTCATAGGCCCACAGTGATTTAGTGGGGGTCTCGGCTACAATCAGGGTCTGCGGCCTGCCGTCAGGGGAATGTAAGACAGCGATGCCGTTAGGAAACCTCAGCCCTGTATCAATCAACAACATCTCCCTCTGATTGGTGAAGCAGTAAACAGACCCAAACGGCTCCTACCAACAAACAAAAAATATTTACTACACGCTTTTGTTTGTTTTATGGAATTTATAACATCTGAAAGATGAAGGACTTCTATATTTATTGAATAAAGGTAATATTTTGTTACTGTGTGAAAGAATATCAAAACTGTATCTAAACTTTCAATTTTCTTTCCCTTCACAAAGAATGTTGTAAAAATGTCCCTGATCTCTTATGATAGAGTATATATTATGATGGAGACTAAAACTGCCATGGATTATTTGTAAATTGTACTTCATGTATACAATGTTTTGAATTTCACAATTGCGAAGCAATGACTACTCAAACACTCAACTATGACTTCACAGCCTGTGACACTCTGACACAAAAAGACAGATGCTAAGGGAAAATCAAAGAAAATGTAATAAACAGAAATTTCAATGTTTTGTAGTTGAATATAGAATTTATTTCACTCATGAGACAGAATACTAGTATTAGTTCTTCTCACTCAATATATTATTATAAAAATTCTGTTCTACTCGTGAATTAAATTCTATATTGAACTATTTTATAAAAGATTAAAAATATCCTCCAATTTTTTGTTCCATTAGAATCAATTTCACATGATCTCTTTGATGTGAAGCACTAAGCAAAAGTTTATCATAGAATCAGAACAAAGTATAAATGTTCAGGGTAAATTGAGAGCCACATTCTACACCAAATTATCTGACAAAATAGTTGGCACATGTTTATGCCTTTATAGTACAATATTGCTGATGTTTTACACATGTATAGTTTCATATCAACAATTGTGACATCACAATAATTTTTTTATGAAAATTATGTTTAATAAAATGGATCCATATACAAACTAGAGGTACTGTGAGCAAAGAGCTCAATAATTGATACCCCTGCCTCCCACATGAGTATTAGCAAAACATGGACACATGGGAGGGGAAGGGGGATTATCAATTAGTGAGCTCATTGCTCACAGTGCCTCTAGTTTATTACTAAGTGAATGAAGTATAATGATACATAAAAAGAGCTCTCTATAATCATGTACATATATGTACCTCCATTGACCTTTCGTATGGGTGAGGGGCGATTTTTCCAGCTGGCGCTGTTATCCAGAGATTTCCCTCATAATCAAAGGTGCAGTCATTACAGCCCTGCATTGTACGGCCTGTCTTATCCTCTTTACAAATCTATGGGAATATCCAAAATTTAATCAAACCATAGAAAAATAATTTTGCAAATTTTTCTTACCTGGAATTATTCATTCAACCAGAAATCAATTTACTTGAATTTGATGCATGAAGACGAAAGTTTTGTTCCTTTAAAAGCAGAAAAGTAAAATTGTAAAATAAAAACCCAATAAATATGGATTTTTTTCCTAATGAAAATTAAAAATAAGCCTTTTAATGAAACTCATAAAAGTTACTTTCTGACATGTTAAGCTAAGACTTAATAACAATTTTGATCTCGGATGATCCTCCACCTGTTTGAAGGTACCATTTGTGTCCACCGTGATGAGACCGAGCCTCATGTCTGCGATCCATAAGACGTTGTCTTTATCACACTGACACCCTGCGGGGATCCCCCCATCTCCATCCACAGCAGGCTCACACAAAACGGAGGACTGAAGAAAAAAATGTTAACATTAAGCCATTATACACTTGTACCACTAATCTCAAAGTTGTGTCTGAACCACTAACCTCATAATTAAGTTTGAACCACTTAACTCATAGTTGTTTCTGAATCACTAATCTCATACCAGTAGTTGAGGCTGAACCAGTAATATCATAGTTGAGGCTGAACCACTAATCTCATAGTTGAGTCTGAACCACTAATCTTATTGTTGAGTCTGAATCACTAATCTCATAGTTGTGTCTGAACCACTAATCTCAAACCAGTAAATGAGTCTGAACCACTAATCTCATTGTTCAGTCTGAATCACTAATCTCATAGTTGTGTCTGAACCACTAATCTCATACTTGTGTCTGAACCACTAATCTCATAGTTGAGTCTGAACCACTAATCTCATTGTTGAGTCTGAATCACTAATCTCATAGTTGTGTCTGAACCACTAATCTCATAGTTGAGTCTGAACCACTAATCTCATTGTTGAGTCTGAATCACTAATCTCATACTTGTGTCTGAACCACTAATCTCATAGTTGAGTCTGAACCACTAATCTCATTGTTGAGTCTGAATCACTAATCTCATACTTGTGTCTGAACCACTAATCTCATAGTTGAGTCTGAACCACTAATCTCATTGTTGAGTCTGAATCACTAATCTCATACTTGTGTCTGAACCACTAATCTCATAGTTGAGTCTGAACCACTAATCTCATTGTTGAGTCTGAATCACAAATCTCATAGTTGTGTCTGAACCACTAATCCCACAGTTGAGTCCACTAATCTCAAAGGTGAGTCTGAACCACTTATCTGAGTTTGAACACCAATGAACCACTTAATTATCCTGAGACTTTAAGTCCTATGCATTATTCTGAGTCTAGACCTCTGATTCTTTGGTTGTGAGTTCCAGTATAAATCCCATAAGACTGCACGCTCCATTACATTATCAATGACTACACTTGTTTAACAATAACATAAGCTGTATGCATTTAGATGTCCACCAAAACTCACACAACTTGCAAGTATTGTATCTCATTGTTAGCATGTTATCCTGTTTTATATACTATAAACATACTTAGCCATTACAATAAGACTTCAGTTTGTAAATTAAAATCAATGATATTACCATGGCAATACAACTTCATCATTTTCCTGTAAGTGATAATAACAGAGTGATTAACACACTAGGTCTATCAGTAATAATTTCACCATAAACAAATACTCATGCAGGACTCTAACAATCTAGCTATTCCTGGAGGTAATGCCCTTATGGGTGGGTATAATTCTATTATCTTAGAAATTATTTTTCGGTTAAAGTTACAGAAAATCTGTTTAATGAAATCATGTTTCCAGTAGATACTTAGAGAGGAAAGGTATAAATATATATTTGTTTATTACTCAATCATTACCTTCATTTTTTTATTTATTTAGGTAATTACTTATCACACTCCTACTCTCGCGTTCAGTCAATATAAGCCTTGCCTTAACTGAATTGATACATTATATCCTATTATTTTGATAATCATGCCGAACAAGATATGTTTAAAATGTTTAACTCTCCTCTTTGTTTGTTTGTGGGGGTTGGGGGGGGGGGGTAAAATTTGACTTCATTTCATGCTTCCTTGAGGAGACTTGATTCTTTATAAATACTCATTAATGACCCACATTTTCCTCTTTTGAAAAGTTTATATTGAGCTCCCTGTGGGGTACTGCTTTTCTGTCGCTTTCCGTCATTGTTTCTTAGACAATTCAAGATCATAGCCCTTAGCCTAGCTGCTAGTCAGATATTTAGGTTAAATTAACACATGGTATGATTAAGTTCATTATCACTTGTTTCCCTACATAGCACTATAAACATGATAAAAGCATATCATTCAAGGATACATGGACCTACAAAACTGCTACTATCTTTTATTTTAGTGATCAGAAAGTTTATTTAATTCAGCATTTGCTCTCACATCCCTTGCCATTCTACTATTTTCAACTGAATGCATGAGGTTAACATGTTATAACTTGGAATAATTTTACAGTAGAAACATTTATCATTCTTTTTTTAGATCGAGTACAATCTCTTGATATAGTTATATACATGTAGCTTGAATTGGCTAAACAGGGTGACTGGCTGTTCAAAAAAAGCTTTAGTTTGCTATCTTATCATACTTTTTTTAGTATGTTAATGTATATGAAAAACTGTTTGTCATCCTATTTTTTTTTTTTATTTAAAGGCCTATCAGAATCTACATTGCTGTTTTCAATAGACTCCTATTTAATTTATTGGTCCTTCTAAATGCTATTATCTTTATTATGAACAGGATTAAGGTTAAACACAGATGATAAATACCTGCCAGTGCACTTAACATACATGTATATATAATGTACATTTAGCCTAACACTAGGTTTACGCTAACTGTTAATGTACCAGATATTTTATTCCTTAAGTTTTCTGATACTTTGTTTTCCTTTAGGGTGCTTTATTTTAACAAGACCCCCACATATGACGTCGGATAGCTGCAATACTGTTTCCCTCCCCTCCTTTTTTTATTTGGGAGAGAGCTACAGCTCCTTAGGATCTCTGTAATGGTGCAAGTGCAAGACGAGAGTGATTCACTTCCGCAAAGATTTCCGCTAAAATTATCAGTAAATGGCTATTTAATTAATGTTTCTTACTTTAACTCCAAAAATGTAGTTATGCAAGACATAAATCAATCCAAAAATACACACAACAATCCATATATCGGTTATTTTTATACCCGCACTTTCTAAAGAAAGTTCGGGTATATTGTTGTTACTCATGTCCGTCCGTCCGTCCGTCTGTCTGTCACACTTTTCTTCCCTGAACTCCTCTTACATTTTACACAGTAGCCTAATCATCTTTGGGGAGAAGGTTTGTGGTGTCATGTAGATGTGCAGTAAGGTTTCGGAATTTTGATTTTGCCCCGGGGGGTCAAATGGGGGTCGAAAAATGACGTTTTTTATGCAAAAAGCCCCGTCTTCCCTGAACTCCTCTTACATTTTACACAGTAGCCTAATCATCTTTGGAGAGATGGTTGGTGGTGTCATGTAGATGTGCAGTAAGGTTTCAGAATTTTGATTTTGCCCTGGGGGGTCAAATGGGGGTCGAAAAAATGACGTTTTTTATGCAAAAAGCCCCGTCTTCCCTGAACTCCTCTTACATTTTACACAGTAGCCTAATCATCTTTGGAGAGATGGTTGGTGGTGTCATGTAGATGTGCAGTAAGGTTTTGGAATTTTGATTTTGCCCCGGGGGGTCAAATGGGGGTCGAAAAATGACTTTTTTTTATGCAAAAAGCCCTGTTTTCCCTGAACTCTCTTACATTTTACACAGTAGCCTAATCATCTTTGGGGAGATGGTTGGTGGTGTCATGTAGATGTGCAGTAAGGTTTTGGAAATTTGATTTTGCCCCGGGGGGTCAAATGGGGGTCAAAAAATGATGTTTTTTATGCAAAAAGCCCTGTCTTCCCTGAACTCCCCTTACATTTTACAGAGTAGCCTAATCATCTTTGGGGAGATGGTTGGTGGTGTCATGTAGATGTGCAGTAAGGTTTTGGAATTTTGATTTTGCCCCGAGGGGTCAAATGGGGGTCGAAAAATGACGTTTTTTATGCAAAAAGCCCCGTCTTCCCTGAACTCCTCTTACATTTTACACAGTAGTCTAATCATCTTTGAGGAGATGGTTGGTGGTGTCATGTAGATGTGCAGTAAGGTTTCGGAATGTTTAATGTCTAATTGTGGCCTGACCTAGCCTTTGAGGTTATGATTTGAAAAACTAGAAATATGTCTATAGGACATGAATGTCCCACTGGATGTATATTACTCATGCTACAGGAAAATTTGTATTAGCATATTAAGTTTGTTGAAAATATCTTGAACAGTTTCTTTAGAATTGAAACTAAAATCTAAATAAATTTGATATAGATTATAAATCCTCACCAAATTATGTATAAGTGCATGCTAAACATAAAAATGTCTTAAATTATTTCTTTAAAACTAAGCAAAATACAAATTAAAAAGGATGGAGGTCAAGGTCAGAGGAATGTGCAAGGTGAAGTTTTTGATGAAGTTATCAGCATATTATGTTTGATAAAAATATCTTGAATGATTTAATGAAACTGACCTTAACACTTTTTCTAAGAAAAGAGAGGTCAAAGGAAAGGTAAGGGCCAAAATGTTAATTGTTGCAGTTGAAAAGCTTACATCAGTATGAATTTACTATTAGCATATGAAGTTTGATAAAACTATAATTAATGGTTTATTTAAAACTTAGATAAACACAAATTTAAAAAGTGAGGTCAAGGTCAAAGGAAAATTCAAAGTCAAAATAAGTTGATGTATTAATAGCTCTCAAGCAGTATGTATCAGCATATGAAGTTTGATAAATATATTTTGAATTGTTTACTCAAAACTGATTTAGACATTAATTTTAGAAAAGTGAGGTCAAGGTCACAGGAAAGGTCAAGGTAAAAAAGAGTGAAGTATTGTAAAGCTTACATAAGTATGTATCATCATGTAAAGTTTCATTACACAACTTGAAATAAAGCTAAACAGTAATTTAAGGAGGCTAGGGGGTCAACAAATTATTTTTTTATTAACCACCGGTTATAACTTAAATTTGGGGATATGATATCTTAAGCCGTCAACTATCATTTGGCAAAAAATTTTTTTTACTTAAATTTTAGTTTTAAAATTTGATCATTTTATCATTTTTATTATACCTTTATATGGAGCTCTTCTTCTAAAGGAGATCAAAATAGTCTAAAAATGGCCGCAACCACCCAGCCTCTTTAAAGAAAAGTTACGTGAAGGTCAAAGGAAAAGTCAAAGTCAAAAAATATTGCTGCAGTTGGATATTTACATCAGTGTGCATCAACATATGAACTTTGATAAAAATATCTAGAAAGCTTCTTTGAGCCCAATGGAAAGAAAGATGGAAGGGTGGAGGACGGACATGACAAAAACTATACATGTATTCCTAATCATGGTGTGGCATAAAAAACTTGAATCTACATTATATGACGATGTTTCCATCTATCAAGATTATACAAGCAAATTCAAAGAATTGTGGTCCTCTGCTTTCTGTGATTTAGTGAATGGGATGCCATAATTTATGGCATATTATGTCATTGAATATGCACCCATATCATATATCAATTTTTGAAAATTAGGTCAAAGGGGTAAAATCATAGCATGTTCTGAAACATTTTGTTGCAGGTAATGTACATGTCAAATATAAAAGTCATATCTCTTTTGAATCAAAATTTATATATACAATATAATATTTTTGAAAAGTAGGTTAAACTTCTAGGTCAAGGTCACAGAGTCAAAAGTAATGATATATTTAGAAAAGTCTTTTCACATGTAATAAACATGTATAATTTGAATGCCCTTTCTTTTCTCTTTCAAATTGATCAATTTAAAATGTTATTTTTTGGAAAGTAGGTAAAACTTTAAGGTCAAGGTCTCACTTGGGTTAAAAAAATCATAGTATATTTAGAAAGTTTTGTGGTAATGTACATGTGAAATAGGAAAGCAGTATCTCTTATTATTCAAAAGTTATGACCAAGGTTAAAGCTGTCAATAAAATGTACAAACTGACAGACAAATGAGATTTAACGTCCCCTCCCTTTCCCCAAAACGGGGGACAATAATGCCCTTGCTGTTCTTGAGAAGAAGATTTATGATGGAAAAAATCCCCTGCATATTTCTTAACGCAAATCAATATTGTGTTTTTATGTCATTTTGTTTGTTATTAAACATCCCTCTCAGGAATTTTTCACTCGTATGGAGACACCACCACTTGAAAAATAATGAGGACAAGTTAGATTTGAGGTCAACATTCATTTTTATTAGGAGTTTTCAACCATTAAGACATAAAGAAATATTAACTCGATCCTTCCCCTCACCCCTTCCCAGACCCCTGTTTGTTTATGTATGCAAACTACTACTTGTATTACATTAAAAAAAATTTTACAAATAGTTTAATGTGGTCCATCTCTGAATGATTTTCATTCCTATTCTAGGCCGCCGCCAGAAGATAAGTTGACACTAGTGTTGTCAAATCGGTTGAAAATCAGAATCGATTAATCGGTAGCATCGGTAGACCCTAACCAACTGATCATCGGCCAATAATCGAATCAATAACCCTTCGCATAAAATAGGCATTATATTTCATATAAAATTTAGAATTTTATCTTTAAATAATGTACATGTAAGTATAGAGGTGCATTGTACAGATCGGAATTCTAAAAACAGTATATATGCAGTTGATTAACAATATCAGTAATACAGATTTTTGAATGATTAGGATTTACTTGGCCTGGGAAACATAAGCATTGACAGATCAGGTTTTAATTTACATGATCAGCTAAAATATACTAGTATATGGAATTAATTTTTTAAACTATTAAAAGACATTTAATATTGCAAATCCTTGTGATTCCACATGAAATGAAAAGTGAATTCCCCAAAATACTGAAAACTGATATATTTCATTTATACAAGTAGTTTAGTTTCTTCAGTTTAGAAATACAATTATCATTATTTGCGATTGATCTAAACAGATTTTAAGTATACATGTATTTTAAAATAGGTAATAAATGACAACACTTGGAATATATATATATTTTGATAACAAGAGCCTGTTCATGAAATAAAAGTGAGAAAACTATTTAAAAAAAAAAAAGATATGTGCAGAAATATACCGATTAATCGATTGTTAAAATCTCGAATCGATTGTCTAAAATCGACAGCCTTGCCGACCGATCATCGATTTTAAATCGATCATCGTGACAACACTAGTTGACACAAATTCATGAAAAAAATGTCAAGTAATCTTATCATTGATGCACTTTTATTTAATTTAATGCAGTCATATTGTGAACATTTCCAGCTCATTAGGAGTGGGAATGACCTCCAGGGGTTAATTCATAACCTTTATACCATTAAATTTACATAACATAATAACACAAGAAACAAAATTATGGAGAGTCAAATGGAAAAACTTTCCAACTATTTAGGAGTCACATGATCATTTGTCATTACAGGGACAGGGAGTGGATTGGCTGATCGCCCTCTCACCCCCCCCCCCCCTTGGAATTTGCAGGACTATAATATATACTGGAGGAAATAAAAATAACTTTGTATGCCCTAAGTGTCCCTGCACCTTAGAAAACAGACCCAAACATAACTTTTTTTTTTTTAGCTTCTCAGGAAATTCTGGTCTGGAAACCCCCCTCCCTCCCAGTCCCAGAAAAAAATTCTGGATCTTGTAACTGAATGTAACGTTGATAACGGGGGATAACTCTTCAGAATGTCAAAGCATCGGATGACCGTTGATCCTTTAAACTTGAACCTAACCGTTTGCATTTCAGACTATTTTACCCAAATCTATACCAAAACTTTGTACTTACCGATTGTCATTATTTAGGTCCTGTAATCTTCATGAAATATAATCCAATTAAAACACAAAATGAAATAATTCCTATATGCAATGATGTGTATACCACACTAGTAGCCTACTGCACGTGCAGTGAAATCTAAAAATGATAATGCCAATGGTAAAACTAGTACTTAAGTTGGGTACGTGACGGAAGCCCAATGTGATGCAGGTGTTCAAATACATGACGATTGTATAGTGCAAGAACAAATTGAAAATTATAACTTACGAAAGATGTTTTATCTTAACTTTCCATCTAGGCCTATTTCCAAAAACAGGCAAATTAGGTGTGTTTGTGTGTGTGTGTTGATGGGAGAGGGGTGGGGGTTGACTAAATTGATTGTGTATATATGGCAGCTTTCAAGAAGTTTAGAACTGCCTTGTCAAATATAAATAAACTTTGCACATTTTGAAAAATTCATCAAAAACTCTTTACACTAATTTGAATAATATTATTTGTTGATTTATAGATATGAGAAAATAGATTTAAAAAGTTCCAATTATGTGCCAAAAATTTATAACCCCCCCCCCCTTTATCAAACCTTATTTACATCATTAATTAATTCTGTTGTTTAATTCAGACTAGTAATGAATTAAGGATATGAAATACTTATTAGATGGAGGCCCATGGGTCACATGGTCACCTGAGCATATTATGCTCAATTTGATAAAACATGTAATATGTAAATTATTGAATTATATTGACTTTTTCCTTGGTAAAGCCCAATATGAAGAGGTGTGCATTTAGAGGCAAACACCTTAGTGCGGGTATTACTGTCTCATGACAGCATCTAGTTCGTGTATGTCAACAACACAACTTGAATTTATCCGCTATGTTTACCGACGTTGATCAATTTTATTTCAGGACAGCCAATGAAATTAGGGATCTATAGAGAGAGGATCTGATTCTCTACAGGAATTACCTTTTTTTAGGCATAATACCCAGTACATGTAATTGCTGTTTATGAAAAAATATCACATGGAATGGTTTAATTATTGATGTTTAGTGATGCTATACAGCACAATCATTTAGTTACCCTAACATTTGCTTCATAAAGTTATTCTTAATTTCAAGAGCAAGTCTCATTGCATCACGTGAGAAGTCTGTCATGACTTCTGAAGAGAGTGACTGGTTAAAAAACAGATTTATTTTATTAGGTTTCCGAATTTTACAGACATTGTTGTTGACGGTGTATAAAAATTTCATCTTTCTAGAAGTAAGTTGAAAAACAATTCATTTGTCTGCAGCCACCTGTATTTAAAAAATATATTTGCACCATTACGAAGATGCAGTAGAATTGTAGCCATCTCCAAAAAATATCAGATTTAAAATATCGGAAAAGGCTACGTACATTATCGCAGCTAGACGTTGGAATGCAATTTTTTTTTAAACTGACAATCTAATGTCATATAGGATCTGTTTGTCGATGTTGAATGAAGCTAAATAAAGTATCAGAAACACAAAGTAAAGTACTGGTGATTGAGCAGGAAAACGTGGAATACGACAATACTCAAAAGTATGTGACAAAAAAATGTTGGTGTATATCAAAGGTTTTTACAATGCTTGGATCTGTAGCTCTCTTTTTGCCAGTCAAACATAAAGGGATTGTGCTGGACTTTAAAATCACATAATCAAGTGACACTTAATTATGCCTCTCTCAAGGGTACTAGAGATGTCGGACTATAACAGAGTCGGACTATTACAAAGTCGGACTATTACGGAGTCGGCCTATTGCAGACTCGGCCTATGCATTTATAATAGTACTTAGTAATAACACTTTGCAAAGTAAATTAAAAGAATTATGTTCATTTTATTTTTTAAAATGATTAAGTTAGTTTTTAAGTTTTATGAACAAAACAAATATGTATTCTTTATTATTTAATTTATACTCAGTAACTTTATTACAAGTTACAAAATATTTATTTAGCCTTTGTTCAATTGCATAAAACCTCATATTAATGCTTTTTTGAAAAATTATTTACAGATAATGCGACAAATTAAAAAAAATGCAATATTTTAAATTGCTTATCAATTTATGCATAACACGGCCGGTTTACTTGGAATACACAAAGGTGACACACGGAAGCCATATCTTATAGGGGTGGTAGAGAGGATATGCATGTACAAACAATGGGGCGGTGTCTCTTTGACACTAGTAGACTCAAAAACACCTAAATAATTATTTTAATTGATGTTTTATTAATTGTTAATCACATTAACTCAAATGAATGTGTATATAACCTATAAAACTGGAATTATTGATTTCTTTAAAAAAATTTTAATGAATATAAATGGTTTGCGTTTATTACAAACTTTAAATATTTCTCTTCATATTTGCATATTCTCGGTTGACAAAAAGAATATGATAATTTTTAGTAAAGAAATCTTAAAACCACATCAACACAATTAAACATCTTTATCTGGAATAAGATTTTTTTTGATACAACTGAAAAAATATCCTAATTTTAATTCCATGCATATAAAAATCTTTCAAAGCAATACGTATATGCTTGGAAAAAACTTTTTTTGAGAATTCTCTGTAAACCATTTGTTCTCGTTGCTTTTCCTCTCATTCTTTTAAATATACCGAGCTTGCATCTTTTTTTCAATAGGTAAATGACAAAAGTGAGAAAAGGAAGATTGTCAGGTCAGAATTTGTCCACTTTGTAATGGAAATTATAAATTATATTTTTACTAAAGAATGAAAGAAAAAAATATCGCAGCTAGCTTGTAAAATTAATAACGCGCGGTAAATGCTGAAATAAGTACTTGTAGGTAATCATCACATCTTTAAAACTGACCAGTGTACTTTTTTTGAAGACACAATTATTTCATTTATCCAAACAATAATTATTTATTTTTTGCGAATTAAGTAACCTGAACCAAAAAAAAAAAAAAAAATGTTCCAGTTTAACATAAATATTCTCGTAATCTCCACTGCATAAAAATAATACAAGTTTATACAAAAAAATGTAATATATCAATACAAATAGATACATCTTTAGAAGTTTATTGCGTTACCTTATTCTATAATTTGATAAATTTTACCCGCATACTCTAAACTTTGGAGTACTAAAGTAAACTCTATTCACGCTAGTGATTAACTTGAACAAGAGGCCCAGGGGCCACATCGCTCACCCGAGCAATTGGCTAGGAAAAAGCACATATCAGATCAGAACTGAAAGTTTACTGGGGGGGGGGGGGGGGGGGGGTGAATTTTAACCCCCCAGGGAGTCATGATTTGAACAAACTATAATCTACACTACCTGAGGATGATTCCCTATAAATATCACTATAAGCATGGCTTTGAAGTACTTGAAAAGAAGATTTTAAAAGGATTCCCTATATATTCCTATGTAAAACTTTTATCGGCCATTTGGCCCCACCTTACCCCCAGGGGTCATGATTTTAACAAACTTGAATCTGCACTACCTGGTGATGATTCCACATGAGTTTCATCTTTCCTGGCCCAGTGGTTCTTGAGAAGAAGATTTTTAAAGATTTTTCCTATATATTCCTATGTAAAACTTTGATCGGCCATTTTGGCCCCACCCTACCCTCGGGGGTCATGATTTGAACAAATTTGAATCTACACTACCTGAGAATAATTCCACATGAGTTTCATCTTTCATGGCCCAGTGTTTCTTGAGAAGATTTTTAAAGATTTTTCCTTTATACTCCTATGTAAAAATTTGATCGGCCTTTGTGGCCCTGCCCTACCCCCGGGGGTCATGATTTGAACAAATTTGAATCTACACTACCTGAGGATGATTCCACATGAGTTTCATCTTTCCTGGCCCAGTGGTTCTTGAGAAGAAGATTTTTTAAAAACGCCCATAATTTTTCTCTAATTCATAATTATCTCCCCTTGGAAAAGGGCGTGGCCCTTCATTTGAACAAATTTGAATCCCCTTCACCTAAGGATACTTTGTGGCAAGTTTGGTTGAAATTGGCCCAGTGGTTCTTGAGAAGAAGATGAAAATGTGAAAATTTTACGACAACGACAACAACGCCAACGACAACAACGACAGACGACGGACAAATTTTGATCAGAAAAGCTCACTTGAGCCTTCGGCTCAGGTGAGCTAAAAATCACTTCATGTAAAATATAGGGTTTGCAAAAAAAAAATTCAATACTTAATCACTAGCACCTATATTATTTTTTTTAAATAAATATTAAACAATTTATTCGTTAAACTAAATAAACTTATGCTATACATCTTAAATTTTTAGCGGTAGGCCGAGTCTGTTATAGTCCGAGTTTGTGTAGGCCGACTCCGTAATAGACCCTTTTCCTATGGCATATTTTGTCTAGGAGTTATTCCCCTTCGCCGCCATATTGTAGGGCAACATATCCAGATCCCTTCATTATTCAACCAAGTTCAATTTGTTATACTGGTTACAGAGGTAAAGATAACACTATTTTGCTTATGAATATATGTTTGTCAAAGCCTCTATTAATTCATAATTTTAAGATTGTAAATATTTCCCCCCATTTCTATCTTGCATGCATGTTTAAAATTGGTTGCTCAAAGAGGTAAATTCACCGGCGCGTCGATTTACCCAAATGGAACCCAAATGGACCCAAATGGAAACTCAAATGGACCCAAATGGAAATCAAAAGGAATATTAAATATGTATTATCGTATTTTAATACTTATCTAAATGATGAAAATAAATGAACTTACAGTTACAAATTAATTTTTTTAACTTAAAAGTCTGTAATATTGTATTTTGAAACATGAAGTTTTGATAGTACCCTATATACCGGCAAAATTATTGGGGGATAGGGGCAGGGGGTGGCATGACCTCCACCCCACCCCCCCACCCCCACCTCCACCTCCGTTCCTACGGCCATAAAAAATATCAAATACTTCAGTTTTGTATTCAAGTATGTTCAATAATAGTTATTACAAATAGAATTAAATCGCATTTTTGAAAATACAATTGAAGAAAATAATCATATTATAATATTTTCTATTTGTTTTAATTTCATTATTCTCTATATTTTAAATAAGTAGAAACTTGAAATAAGATATGATATATATATTTTATATTCCATTTGGGTCCATTTGATTTCCATTTGGGTCCATTTGAGTTTCCATTTGGGTCCATTTGGGTTCCATTTGGGTCCATTTGGGTTCCATTTGGGTCCATTTGGGTAAATCGACGCACCCTAAATTCACGACTTTGCCCTACAAGATGGCGGCTAAGGGGAATAACTCTTAAGGTAGCTAAACACAGTTTCGTATAAAATCCAGGGGGTTTTTCCCAGAGAGAAGCATGCTGGGTAGGGATTTTCCTGCTATTTATAGGAGTCTAGATGAAAACTGCATCATTTTTGTTTTTATTCACATAAAGTAGAATCTTATCTTAATATTTAAAGGAAAAAATGTGCATTCATTTTTAGAAAAAAAAATTTATGAGACTTTTTAATAAGGGGAGATAACTCCCAAAACATCCGGTTTTCACATGTGCAGAATTGCATGAGTCAATTAGCAGGTAATGTAGCTCTTTCATGAGGTGGAAAATGTACCCTGAAAGCACACTAAAAGAAAACCTTAGGACTTGTTCTGTGAAATGCATACAACTTATTTTGTCTGATTTTTTCTGTTTTTGTTGAGCAGGGGGGTTAAAAATGCATAGGTGCACTGAAAATGGATGCATAAACAACCCAATATCCCCCATATTTCAGGTGTCAAATACCCCCTAGTAGTAATTGATGAATGTATTATAGTTGGATATTTACAAAATTCACAATTTTATCTTTCCATTGATATGCAGAAGTCTATGTAACAAGCCTCCATTTTATTTTTTTATAGGGGTCAGTTTTGCTTGTCCCTCACCAAGTAACGTCCTGATAACGTCATACATAAAACTGTGTTTTGCACCCTTAAGGAGTAGCATTTGATGACATTTCCCTCATTTATTTGCATGTAAGTTCATAGAAAATTGCTTTATTTGTTTTAATTTATGTAGTTAACCATACAATATAATCTCAAGTTGACACTGTGTAAGGCATAATGCCTATTAGATACATGTTCCATAGAATTTATACATATGATAAGGATTCAGGGGCTAAAGTTGTTATTTTACATTATGACGCAACTGCATTGTGACATCAAAGTGTGACGTCATGTCAAAAATGGAAGCTTCGCAAGGTCATGACCTTCAATTTAATTGATCGCAAATGAGAATATGTATCTTCTGTATAGATATACATGTGACATAGAACTATTGAGTATCTAGTTAGGATGACACCGTCCAGATTTTTTAGGCAATCTTCTGATTTAAGACAGTGACTATTTCCAATTAGACCCCCTCCCCCTTGTTTATACAGAAACTAGCAATATCTGTAAAAATTGTTTGGCAGCTTTTCAAAAAATTTATAATGTAACATTTTATTGATATTCAAATACTGTATATTTCATACTTTGTGTTTTTTAAATTGAAGAAAAATAAAATTATTGTGTGAGCTGATTCGGTTAGGTTTGAATTTCTCTTCGAAGTCCTGTTTTATGCGTCGACCGATGTCGTAGACATGTAATACTAAATTTACAATTACTTGGCCATTTCTGGACCAAATTCAACAATTTATGCACCAAAATGTTTGGAATTCTGTCCTCTTTGCACCTAAATACAAAAAAGTCAATTGCAAAAGAAAATTATTTCCTTTAAGGTAGCTAAACACAGTTTCGTATAAAATCCAGGGGGTTTTTCCCAGAGAGAAGCATGCTGGGTAGGGATTTTCCTGCTATTTATAGGAGTCTAGATGAAAACTGCATCATTTTTGTTTTTATTCACATAAAGTAGAATCTTATCTTAATATTTAAAGGAAAAAATGTGCATTCATTTTTAGAAAAAAAAATTTATGAGACTTTTTAATAAGGGGAGATAACTCCCAAAACATCCGGTTTTCACATGTGCAGAATTGCATGAGTCAATTAGCAGGTGAATGTAGCTCTTTCATGAGGTGGAAAATGTACCCTGAAAGCACACTAAAAGAAAACCTTAGGACTTGTTTGTGAAATGCATACAACTTATTTTGTCTGATTTTTTCTGTTTTTGTTGAGCAGGGGGGTTAAAAATGCATAGGTGCACTGAAAATGGATGCATAAACAACCCAATATCCCCCATATTTCAGGTGTCAAATACCCCCTAGTAGTAATGGATGAATGTATTATAGTTGGATATTTACAAAATTCACAATTTTATCTTTCCATTGATATGCAGAAGTCTATGTAACAAGCCTCCATTTTATTTTTTTATAGGGGTCAGTTTTGCTTGTCCCTCACCAAGTAACGTCCTGATAACGTCATACATAAAACTGTGTTTTGCACCCTAAGCGGGTGCGTCGATTTACCCAAAAGGACCCAAAAGGACCCAAAAGAACCCAAAAGGACCCAAAAGGAACCCAAAAGGACCCAAAAGGAACCCAAAAGGACCCAAAAGGACTTTAATTAATCTATCATAATACATTGAAAATTAATAATTTGAAGTAAATCACGAATATTATATTATATTTTTACATAAAAGTTGGCAAAACATACTTATATTGTTCATAGACCTAAAGCGAAGTATTGTTGCAACTGTAACAATAACATACAAGTTTTAAAGCACATCAAACACTAAATCTGGTCAGGTATGCTTTGATTTCTTTTAGCTGAAATTAACAAAGTATTAATCTACTTCTCTTTCTGTTTTACCATATCTTACGATATGATATTTAATAAATGAAAAAAGTTTTATTTTATGACATGTTCTAGGCATATGGTATCGGGGATGAGTGGGGGTGGTGGGTGGTGGGGGACCTCCCACCCCCACCCCTAACACACACTTTACCCTCAAAAAAATAGTTTAAGATTTAATAAAATATGAAAATGTTTATTATATATCCATTTACTATCTTTTATTCAAGTCCTTTTGGGTTGTTCTTAATTTCCTTTTGGGTCCTTTTGGGTTCCTTTTGGGTCCTTTTGGGTTCCTTTTGGGTCCTTTTGGGTTCTTTTGGGTCCTTTTGGGTCCTTTTGGGTAAATCGACGCACCGCCCTAAGCAAAATATGTCATAGGAAAAGGGTCTATAGTCCGACTTAGTCATAGTCCGAGTTTGTTATGGGATGAGATCTCACGTAATCCCCTCTCAATACCTTGCTATTCTTCAGATCAATGCGTAGAACCTGGCCCGCAAAACTGCCATTTTTCTCTACTTCAGGTGCAACCATGTAGAAATTATCGTCCTTGTCAAATACAGGGCCTTCAGCCCCCATCATGCCATCTACAAGTTTTGTAAACTTTGGCTCAACCACCTCCATCGTGTCCATGTTTATCTTTTCAGCTTTCGGCAGTTGTCGTAATCTGAAGATAAATATTTTTCTGCTTATTTTTTAGCATTAGAAGTAATGTTGAAATATATCATTCAATGTGTATTCATTTCAACTTTGCACTTTTCAACACAGTGTAATATATAAATATAAAGAATTAATTATCTACGACTTAACAAAAAGTAGGAAGTAACAGAAAAAAGATGGCGGCCAGTGGTCGCCACGGCGGTCGACCTTTCGTTAAAAGTGGCCGATTCAGAGGTAAAAACGAGAACAATTTCCTAAGCCAGCAGTAATTCATAGAAATAAATCACTGGATCTTCAGAATAATTGCATATTTTGTTCATTTCAGCTCGACATGAAAGTGCAGACGAAAATTTGAAGCTTGATTTTTCGAGAGGTGTGTACTCCATAAAGTCCATTTTTAGCTCTACAGTGCTTAATTTTTATTTTTCCCAATTGTTTATGCAGAACAGTTCTTAAAAATAAAAAGTAACTTAACTTATACAGTATCAGATCTTTTAAAGTGACCATGATATAACCTCTTTTTAGTTGATACAGAATATCTTGGCTAGATTTGTCGAGTCTAAAAATTTTGGTGTGACATCTCTGCGAATCCCAGACAAGTGTCACACAGATTGTTTCGGGAAATCTTGACCTTACTTCGATGTTTTGTTTCGATCAATATGGATTGAAATGAATTACTGACCCACAATTTTTTTACGTAGGCATCCTTTTAATTCCCTATCACTATAAATCTTTGAATCCGTTTCTTACCTTTAATATGTTGACAGTGTTTCTTACCTTTAATAAGTTGATGGTGTGATCATTCTGGGGAGCGCAGATATTTCTTTTGTAATTAATAGTTAGATTGGGCTCGTCAAGCCACATGTGCCATTTGATGCGTCTAGATTATGACGTCTAATGTAAATTACATTACCAAAAAGAAGCCTGAATGGTGCTGAAATTAAATGAAGAACGTTTCGTTTACTTTTTATCTTCAATATTTATTCATTGAGTCACAAAGTCTTAACTTTTAGTTAAACCTTTGCTGCTCTTGCGAGAACGTATCTTTAACGAGTGATGCATTGCGGGTCTAGAGTTACTGAGGAAAACAAATCTGATGAACGAATGTGCAGTAGTCTGAATTTTCTCTTTGCCCAGGTGTTGCTTTAAAAGCTCGCAGTGACAAGCTGCGCTTGTTAAAAGGATAAAATCCAACAAAATATCAGTTGATGAATTTTCATAGCAATGTTCCATTCATTTAAACTTTCATTGCTGAAGAATTCCAGCAATAATCTGCTACTTCACACTACATTAATTTCTATAGGAACGAATAGTAGATATGAGTTTGCCTACACAATTTTACCAACAGTCGTAGGTAACACCCTGCCACCTGGCGTTATAATGTGGCTTTAAATTCACACAACTTGTATTTGTCTTGACTTTGTTGAATGTTTTTATTGTTTGGATGCTTCAAATGCAGATAATCGTTATTACGGTAATGACACCGGGTATGTATTTTTAAAAAAAATTGATGAATTTAAAAGAAAGAAGAACATATTTACCAGAAAAAAGCAACATAGAAGTAATGAAGAATGAACAAGGTTCCAAGTGAAATGTAATAAACACATATTTATATGAAAACAATGAAGTGACATAAAATTACAGTAATTAAATACCAAGGAATAAAGAAGTAGGCAAAATAAAAACAAACGCAAGGTACATAGACTTTTGGTGGAAATTCCACTTCAAAATGTTAGGGTATTTGTATATTGTTTTGTTTGAAGTTAAACAATCAGACAATATAAAAACTTTTTCCAAGTGGGGATTTTCCATGACATGTAATGAGCTTTAATGACAAGATATTCCCTTACTTTTATCATCTAATAACATTGTACATTAAATTATAAACAAAAGCAATATCAGAATTTCAGAAAATTTTACAATTGTATTTTCACAAATTAATAGATAATTTGTTTTTCGTATATAGAGATAAAGTTTAAGGTGTTACTTAATGAAAATAGATTGACTTCCATTAATATTGTATTAGAGTTTTGGTACAAAAGTTCACTGCAGTTGATATTAATACATGTATTTTCATTATTTTGTATTGATACTTACATTTTTGTTTACTAGAATATACTATATTGCACCATATTCATAGATTTTTTACATCTTTTTCAGACCCAAATGAAAATTTGAAAGAGATTTTAGCTGTCATAGTTTCCCAAAGTAGTATACCAAAATCTAAGAAGCTAGCATACCTGAATGCTTTAGTCAAACTTATACTTAAATATGGAAATGACAAATACTCAGGCTTCACAAAGAGAGATATTTTGTGTTGGTGAGTAATAGCTGAGATATTAATCAGAAAGTAATGTATATACAATGTGTATTGTCATAAGGTTATCCAAAATTACAACAACAAAAAAATCAGTTTTAAATTTCCTCATTTAAACAGTTCATCAGTGAACTCAACAATTTAAAAATGTGAAAATTAAAACTTTTGTGGGAAACTTTACAGATAATTACATAAATTTTCATTCCCCCTGTCAATTTCTATCCCATGTTAACAATCAGGTCCTATTGTATTTTAGCTGAACTATGTGGTATTTTACAGTTTATTTTAGCTGAACTATGTGGTATTTTACAGTTTAAGAGTAGGATTATTCCATGAGGCAAAAGAAGTACGAGCGGCAGTGTTACGAGTGCTGCGATACTTTCTCCAGGACCAAGAGACCGTCGATTTATTTTACACTCTCCACATAGATTACTTAATTGTCAGGTCTGTAACCCACTTCATTTATTAATATTCATTTCATATGTCCTATTTCTTTTTAATGATACTTGACATACAGTACAGATATTTGACTACCGATAGTTTTCATAATCTAATAAATTTTTCTCACTGATGAAAATAAATAACACAATTCAATTTTATTACATTATGTCTACTTGTATTGCAGGTCAATAGATTTATGTTTAGACAATGAAGTAGAGAGAATACATGGGATTAAACTAGTCAGAAAAATTCTGCAGATTGCACCCAAGAAATTGTCCGATCTCTTATTTTATCCATTGGTTGCCATTAGTAATGATGGAACAGCCGAGAGAGACCGAATGGTCAGGATAGCTCTAGAAACGATATGTGAAACAGGTAAGTTTGGTACAGAGAGGTATTTATAGATCAGTATGTGAAACAGGTAAGTTTGGTACGGAGAGGTATTTATAGAGCAATATGTGAAACAGGTAGGTTTGGTACAGAGAGGGTATTTATAGAACAATATGTGAAACCGGTAGGTTTGGTTCAGAGAGGGTATTTATAGAACAATATGTGAAACAGGTAGGTTTGGTACAGAGAGGTATTTATAGTATGTGAAACAAGTTCACATGTAAGTGGAGCAGGTGATTCTGGGAACACAACGTAAAACAGGTAAATATTGCATAAAACGGGAAATAAATTCAATTATAGCTAGGTAGTACAAGTATTTCTTTCCCTAGAAAACCTAAACATAAAAAAATACTGAGTAATGCAGATTTTGAAATTAACTTCTTTTTACCATACATTTTAGGTATTGATGCTTTATATTCCACTTATATGATTGGTTTCTTAATGCAGCACAAGTTTATGTTTATTGTAGCATTTGTGAATCCTGAGTTATTGGCAAGATGTGGAGGAATTGGTGCTATTTTAAGAGCTGCTCTGGACTGCCACCAATATCCCAGAATTAACGAATCGCTGGTGTCCACCATTCTACATCTACTGAACCATCCCAGGACCAGACATTTCATCAAGTTTAACACAGATCTAGAGGTAAGGGTTATAGTGTGGATATAATCTAATAGTCATGTGACTTTAAAGTACTGTAGATCCAGTTTAATTTTGTCAGCAGTTCCTCCTTTATGTGTTTACAATTTTTAAATCTATTTTTAGCAACTGTTAGCCCCCTTCACAGACTGCCATTACAGATTCAGTGCTGAGTCATCAGAGCAATCCTCAGGGTTAGTTCAAGTTTTATCACAAGTTTTGATCTCTTAGAAATTGTTTTGTCTTAAAATTTTGACTCTAAGAATGTACATATGAAGTTTTGTACCTATAGGAGTTAATACAGTACAGTTAGAGCTCTTATTAATCTTTGCCCACAACATTAAGTGTACACTGTTTTGATTTTGTAGTGAGGAGAAGGAGAATCGATTTGCAGCCAGTAAAATGGCTGTCGTCTCCATCATGCGAACTTGGTCGGGTAAGTATTTTATATGTTGTATTGCCAATTTAGGGTTCTGAATTTCTGATCATTATAAAAATTGTAAAATACTGGTACAGTATTAAATTAAAAAAGACAAAAAGTGTTAATTTTGAGACTTTACCTACACTATCAATCAGATAATACATTGGAAGAGCCATACAAGCAATTGAATTCTGTTTTAATTACAGGAATTATTCGTTTTTGTCGACCCGATGGCAGTGGTTTACAGTCCCTTGTTGGCATTCTCTACCTACCATACAAAGAAATTAGGGTACCTGTTGTAGTTTACTTGTTTTGAATTGCTCAAATGAGACAATTATAATAATCTTTCTTCTTCATTTCTAATGTAAGCATTAATATAAATAATGGTTATTTGATGATTTCAGCATGGAATACTAGAGATTTTATTTGATTTATTTCGGTTGAAAATTCCCGAGTCAACAGATGATTTCGACACGGCTTTATTAAGTGTGGGTAAGTACACCAGCTCAGCTGTTAAACTCGTACCCTGTCCAGTGTTACAGTTTAAGATGAAAGGAAGTGAATTAGCTTAAATATTCACAGATTGATACAGTGTACCTATTTTTATGTGTTTACAGTCATGGATAAGAATATATATCAATTTTCAGTGATATCTGTTGTTTTTCTGTAGATCCGTCTGAGATGCAGGAAAACTGGAAGATAACAGATGGATTTGTAGCTGAGGAGGGGAAGTGTATTCTGCCCCACATGGCTAAAATCAGGTGTGCTATAATACACATTCCTCATTTATTCTATCAAACATGTACTCAGTATTTATTTCTAAAGGATTTTTTCAAACTCCCAAAAATCCCACTGAACATACTTATACTTTTAATGTCATTCTTTCATTTTAGACCAAATTTAATTGAAAACCATTTAGCATTACTTCTGTCTGCATGGATTGGAGCTGGAATTCTAGAGGTAACATTAGTAGAACATATTTTATATCAAAATGTAGAAGTACATTTCAACATGGAATAGGGTTTTAGCATGTGTAAACCATTGATGGAACAGATATGTCCTCAGTTTTGAAACTAAAATATTTAATCATGTGGTAAATTGAAGTCTGGAATATTGCTATTTTGTGTAAGAATCATTGCAAAGCGTGTATTATTTTTAATTGGATTATTTTAACACTGATTTTCAGGCATTAGTAGAAGTGATAATCAGCAGTGACCGTCAACTCTTTGTCCGTGCCACAATCCTCCTCGGTGACCTACTTCATTTAGTAAGTTACTGTTACAGCATAAATGGAGATGTTAAAAAAGAAAAATGTGATTATATATTCAGCTAAAAATATTTATAAGTGGACTGTTAAAGAAAAATTTCAATTTGATAATAAGTACTGGATGTGTTTAAGTAATGTTGATTGTTTACAGGCCAGTACCATGCTTCCCCCCGAGTGCTCCCATCACAACCACTGTCTGCCATCTCTCCTGGCCCTGGCCTCCTCACCTGATCTCAACTCGGCTCAGACATTGTAAGTTTTTATCTCAGACATTGTAAGTGTTTATCTCAGACATTGTAAGTGTTTATCTCACCTCGGTTCAGACATTGTAAGTGTTTATCTCAGACATTGATAGTGTTTATCTCACCTCGGCTCAGACATTGTAAGTTTTTATCTCAGATGTTGTAAGTGTTTATCTCACCTCGGCTCAGACATTGTAAGTGTTTATCTCACCTTGGCTCAGACATTGTAAGTATTTATCTCAGACATTGTAAGTGTTTATCTCACCTCAGACATTGTAAGTGTTTATCTCAGCTCAGCTCAGACATTGTAAGTGTTTATTTCACCTGTGCTCAGACATTGTAAGTGTTTATCTCAGCTCAGCTCAGACATTGTAAGTGTTTATCTCACCTTGGCTCAGACATTGTAAGTATTTATCTCAGACATTGTAAGTATTTATTTCACCTCAGACATTGTAAGTGTTTATCTCAGCTCAGCTCAGACATTGTAAGTGTTTATTTCACCTGTGCTCAGACATTGTAAGTGTTTATCTCAGCTCAGCTCAGACATTGTAAGTGTTTGACTTACCTCAGACATTGTAAGTGTTTATCTCAGCTCAGCTCGGACATTGTAAGTGTTTATATCAGCTCAGCTCAGACATTGTAAGTGTTTATATCAGCTCAGACATTGTAAGTGTTTATCTCAGACGTTGTAAGTGTTTATCTCAGACATTGTAAGTGTTTATCTCAGACATTGTAAGTGTTTATCTCAGCTCAGCTCAGACATTGTAAGTGTTTATCTCAGACATTGTTTATCTCACCTTAGCTCAGACATTGTAAGTATTTATCATAGCTCAGACATTGTAAGTGTTTATCTCAGACATTGTAAGTGTTTATCTCACCTAAGACATTGTAAGTCTTTATCTCAGACATTGTAAGTGTTTATCTCACCTCAGCTTAGACATTTTAAATTGTGATCTCACATTAGCTCAGACTTACTTAATTGTAAGTCATAATCTTTCAATTAAATTGTATTTTACTACTTTTTTAGCTCACCTGAGCCGAAGGCTCAAGTGAGCTTTTCTGATCATATTTTGTCCGTCGTCCGTCCGTCCGTCTGTCTGTCCGTCTGTAAACTTTTCACATTTTCGACTTCTTCTCAAGAACCACTGGGCCAATTTTGACCAAACTTAGTACAAAGCATCCTTGGGTGAAGGGGAATTTAAATTGTTAAAATAAAGGGCCAAGTCCCCTCACAAGGGGAGATAATCAAGAAAAGACAAAAATAGGGTTGGGTCATTAAAAAATCTTCTTCTCAAGAACCACTGGGCCAGAAAAGCTGAAACTTAAATGGAAGCATCCTGGTATAGTGTAGAGTCTAAATTGTTCAAATCATGACCCCCGGGGGAAGGGCGGGGCCACAATGGGGAATCAAAGTTTTACATAGAAATATATAGGAAAAATCTTTGAAAATCTTCTTCTCAAGAACCACTGGGCCAGAAAAGCTGAAACTTATGTGGAAGCATCTTGGGGTAGTGTAGATTCTAAATTGTTCAAATCATGACCCCCGGGGGAAGGGTGGGGCCACAATGGGAAATCAAAGTTTTACATTGAAATATATAGGAAAAATCTTTGAAAATCTTCTTCTCAAGAACCACTGGGCCAGAAAAGCTGAAACTTATGTGTAAGCATCTTGGGGTAGTGTAGATTCTAAATTGTTCAAATCATGACCCCCTGGGGAAGGGCGGGGCCATAATGGGGAATCAAAGTTTTACATAGAAATATATAGGAAAAATCTTTGAAAATCTTCTTCTCAAGAACCACTGGGCCAGAAAAGCTGAAACTTATGTGGATGCATCTTGGGGTAGTGTAGATTCTAAATTGTTCAAATCATGACCCCCGGGGGAAGGGCGGGGCCACAATGGGGAATCAAAGTTTTACATAGAAATATATGAGGAAAAATCTTTGAAAATCTTCTTCTCAAGAACCACTGGGCCAGAAAAGCTGAAACTTATCTGTAAGCATCTTGGGGTAGTTTAGATTCTAAATTGTTCAAATCAGGACCCCCAGGGGAAGGGCGGGGCCACAATGGGGAATCAAAGTTTTACATAGAAATATATAGGAAAAATCTTTGAAAATCTTCTTCTCAAGAACCACTGGGCCAGAAAAGCTGAAACTTATGTGGATGCATCTTGGGGTAGTGTAGATTCTAAATTGTTCAAATCATGACCCCCGGGGGAAGGGCGGGGCCACAATGGGGAATCAAAGTTTTACATAGAAATATATGAGGAAAAATCTTTGAAAATCTTCTTCTCAAGAACCACTGGGCCAGAAAAGCTGAAACTTATGTGTAAGCATCTTGGGGTAGTTTAGATTCTAAATTGTTCAAATCATGACTCCCAGGGGAAGGGCGAGGCCACAATGGGGAATCAAAGTTTTACATAGAAATATACAGGAAAAATCTTAAAAAATCTTCTTCTTAAGAACCACTGGGCCAGAAAAGCTGAAACTTATGTGGAAGCATCTTGGGGTAGTGTAGATTCTAAATTGTTCAAATCATGACCCCCCGGGGGAAGGGCGGGGCCACAATGGGGAATCAAAGTTTTACATAGAAATATAGAAAAGCTGAAAGTTATGTGCACATTGAAGGATCCTGGGGTAGTGTAGATTTGAAAATGTCTAAATTATAATCAGTGGGGTAGGGTGGGGATGCACAATGTATTACAAGGAGGAAACCTGGTAAAGAAGAGAATGGTCAAAGCTTCTCAGGTGAGCGATGTGGCCCATGGGCCTCTTGTTATGCTTCACTTTCAGTTGAGAGTTTCTAAGTATGTTCTAATCATTATACCTTGATTGAAGTAGTAGAAATTGTGCCTATTTTTAGAACATAAACT
>NW_026926829.1:0-29572 GCF_032062105.1 Saccostrea cuccullata | reverse complement strand
CTAGGATAATATGTAAAATAAATGTATTTTTTAATTTAACTGTTAACTTCCAAAATATGATCACCTTATTCAATAAGCCAAATCTGTTCTATCATCAATTTCCCCCCACCCCCCCCAAGTTTTGGAAGCCTACTAAAGTATAAATCTGGATCATCATTTCCACCAGCAACCACAGCAAAACGTCTAACCAAATGATCAAGTGTATCTGTGAGTTCCTATAAGAATATACGATTATCAATCACACAAGAAAGAATTGAGAAATGTTTCATATATCATGAAATCATAAAAGAACTGAACACAGTAGTAGCATAATTAATTATGGTTTGAACAGTACCTTTTGTCTGATGTTGACTCTACAGAAGTAAACGTCCCCCTGCAAATATTCACTAAAAATTACAACAGGTTGCAGGATGTCACAGAGGATTGTGGCAACAGCTATGATCTTTTTGTTAGTCAGCATTGTCCTTAAGCCTAGAACCTCCGGATCTCTCTTTTCCTGGTAAATGCTGTCGATGGTGTCTAAAATGGCTTCATACCAATATCAAAGAATGTGCATTTAGACAGTTGTAATTAATATTTTAATTTCGTGCCATATGATCAAAACGATCAATTACATACAGAATTAAATGAATTAAAATAAATAAATAAAATTTCATTCCTAGTATTTAACAAATAAATTACAGTTACATGTAATAAGTTACCTATCTAAAAATCTAGCACATGCACGGCCATGGGAAAGCCAGCGGGTAGTTGCGACTTTGATCATCTTCAGTTTCTTGAAGTCGTAGAGCTCCTGGACAGCACATACGTTTTAGGCGAATAGTAAAAAAAGCTTCCAAATTTCAATGAGCAAAGCATCAAGTTCCTCTAGTGCTGGAAAATCTTTAATAAGGTGTTTAACACAAAGGGCCAATTTGTGGTTCCTACAATTAATGTAAATCTGGTGTTGGACTTTGTGTCTGAAATGTCTCTGTAAACCTGGAGAAAAAATTGAATAATAAATTTAGTCATCTGAGTCAATCATTTAAAGTAAAACTATGAATTTGATAGATGCTTGGTAATCTTATTATTTAAACATATATTTAATTTTTTCCGTAGTCTTTATATTAATAAAATTGGCAGTTTCCAAACAGGAAATTGCTATAGTATGTTTCCATCAAATCTGAAAAATAGCATGATGTCTATACCCTTTGAAAAATGTGTGTTCAAACTTTCACACCTTTCTGAAAGACTTTCATGCCATTTTCAACAAAGCAAACTGTTCTCTATTTCCTTTATCTGATGATTCATCTGCGAGAAGGGTAAATAACAATTAATACATCTTATACTTAACTGCAAAAATTACAGCTCACTAGTGCGACCGAGATGCTTGTAAAAAATGTATAATATCATTTACACTGACAAACCTTTGTTTGCCTTATATGGCTATAAAAAATGCTATTAATGCGCACTATGTGCAGGATCTTACCACGAGCAACGCCAAATACATGTTTACATTTTACTTCGAACACGTGGTTCAGGTCAATCAATGATCATATCAATGAAGTGCAAAGTAAAAAAAAAATGTTCCTATGAAAGAAACATTAGAAACTATTAATAATATTTTGACTGGCGTATTTAATTTGTTAATAACTATGGCGGAGTTAGAAAAATATGCTTAATAAAACGTAACGTAGTTCGTTTGGTTTTGAAGTTCAGAACACCAAATTCAAGGATAAGGAAAACGAACACGAAAAAAAATACACGTTGGTCTATAACATTTTTGAAAGCTGGCGGCGTTTAAATGGACAAAACATTTTTTACATAACTATACATGTATACTTTTGATTCATTATGTGTGTTGGCAAGGGAATCCACCTAAAAATTGTATTCATTAGCTGTGGGATTTTAAGGTACTAATCATGGAATTTATCAAGCTTTCTCGTAAAATTCCTGTAGTATTGGACGTAAAATGAACCCATTAATGCAATTCTCATTCATCTGATTTGTCAGTTAATGAGGCTACAATTGGTGCCCCATTTTCTAATGCGGAAACCCTACAGAACACATGTTTTTTTATAGTTGCAAGTTTTTCGGATTACCCATGCAAAATATTTGTGTGAAAAAGAAATTCATAATTCACAGGCAGATCAACAAAGACCTTCAAGGGTGGACTAGCTCACAAAGAACTACACAACAAGCAAATACGGCACTACTGTCAGCCCGGTAAGTCCTCTTCCCGCTCTTAATTTCTTTCAGTATATATGTATATTTAGGCCTATTTAACCAGAGACATGTCTATTTTGAAAATATTGTAAATTTTGAGTCCACTGTTTATATTGCATGGGCGTCGGAAGCAAATTGAAAGTGGGGGGGGGGGGCTAAACCAACAAAAAAGGTAAATCCCAATTTTCAATGACTGCATTATGTCTATTTTTGCAACACTTAAAAATAGCCACATTCCCGTGTACGCCTATGTATTGTATTCAAAGATTGCGCCTTTAATTTCTTTTTGTTTTCTCCACACTTAGAACTAAAAATTGTGGTTTATGTAAAGATTTAATTTATATTTCAACTTTTTTCAGGGGAGCGCTGCATGGCTGATTATTTTAAAGTACACCTAGATGCTCTGGGAAATGAAGGATCGTTTTACCGCCGACCATTGGCAGGCTCGCCCCCTCGTTATGGCTCGCAGTTAGTGGGTGTTAATAAATTAAAATCAATGATGAAGGTCATCTGTGAAAAGGCCGGTCTTAAGGGAAACTATACAAACCATTCAGGGAAGGGAACATGCGCAACGGCACTGTATCAAAACGGAGTCGACGAACAGGAGATTATGGGTCGAACTGGGCATCGGTCGGAAGTGGGAGTACGGGCCTATAAACGTGGAAATGCGGAGATAGCGTGCACGGTGTGCAAAGTTTTGTCCTCCATAAATTACCAACATATATATTTTACCCCTGTACCTCTCATATATATCAACATCCAATGAAATTAACATTCCTGATAAAGTGGAAGTTTTGGGTCAGACCGGTGGTGTTAACAACTGCACTTTCATTTCGTATTAGTGTACTGTATATTGTGGGATATATGACTGTGTGTTGCGATTTGAAAAAAAAAACAACTTTTATTTCAGTGACAAAAGTATTGTCTTAATATTTTGAAAACACATTTTATTGAGTCTGTAAATTCAAATTTGAAAAAATTAAAATTGTTGAAATTGACTTGGTGTTCAATAATTTATTTACACAGCACAGTTTTTGCTGGCTCCGCCCATTTACACAGCACAGATTTTTCTGGCTACGCCCATCGGTGTATCTCCAGTTATTGTACACTTGACTTCAAAGGAAAAACACCGCAGCCATGATACAAAACCAAGTTGCTTCTCTTAAAGCTTCCAAAATCTCCCTCTCCACAGTCAGTGCAATTGATGCAATGATTTCTTGAACTGACCTGTGAGACGTGTACTTTAGGTTTGGACTTAGTGAACAATGGTCCGTTATCTGTGTCTTCCCTAGATCATTTCCCAAAAAGTCTATCATTTCTCCTAAATTGTCACTTAGTGCCCATCTCTTTCTAATGAGAAAATATGCTGTTTTCAGTAACGTTTCCATATAAGCTAAAACCTTCTTCTTCCTCTCTTCAGCTAGTGTCATGTTTTGGTCCATCAGAAGTTGGTACACTGACTTAGATTTGAAACATTCTCCATTGTATATCTTGCTAGCCACCATGTGATTCTCTGATTGATCATGTTTCCTCTGTTTCCTTCCTGGGTGGTCACCAAGCTGTGTTCCTGTTGACACAAATGGCATGTTGCTCTCAGATTTATTTGTTTTGTCCCAAAACTCGCAGTATTTACAAATAAATCCACCTTTTGCTGAGCTGAAATAAAGCCAAGGAAACTGTAGTTCAAATTTGACTGAGATAGAAAGCCGATTGTCTATTGGTTTCTCAGCATTCACAGTGTCACAATCATTAATAGGTTGTTCAGCTTCTTGAACTTCAGGAACACTTACAGCAACATCAGAATTCAATATTGAATTCGTGTTGACAGTCACATCCTGGGACTCCGTAATCCCAATCTCCAGAGTGACTGTCTGTTCCACCTTATCTTGACAAGGTGAACTAAATGGACTGCCGGAATTTTCTCTGTTGTTGAAGTTCGAAATCTCGGACTCCATTTGACTTTCAGCGGAAGATTCTGATTGTACATTATCATTTCCACAAACAGTAGAACTACGCCGTGCAGCGTAAAACAAGTCATCAATTCGCTTGCACTGTTTTGCTGTTTTAATGTCCACACGTTTTCTATAATACTTAGCATTGTGCAACATGTTTTTCCATTACCAATGACGTATTAGTTAATTCGTACCTGGTTCAGTTTAAAGTTGTAGATATTATACGTAATTGACTTTTTATCTTACATCAAAAGTCATTAAACATTTTATAAATAGTTCAACCAGACAATAAATATGTAATTGATCTTTTGTATCAAACACGAACTCGTATTTTATAACATGTTTAAAACGTAGAGATTTTCTAAGAACAACTTAACAAAATCATTCGACACTCGTAAGTTCTCTTGAGTGAACCTATTGTTATAATTGAAAATAACCGAGGAGACATCGACGTAGCCTGGTCCCCTGTCTCATCCTTGCCTAGTGACGCGGAGTAAACGAAGCAAAACAGGGACAGGGAACCCGTCTAACTAATACGCAGCAACACAATATTTTTTTTTCTTTATTAACTTAGTTTTTAAAACCACTGACACCTTTTCAGACATGATTGGGAATTTTTAAGAATGAAATTGGGAAAATCTAGCATTTTTTGCCATTGGGAATGGGTCCGATATTCGGTCCGAATTTGAGGGGAGTGACGGCCCTGCATTCTCATCAAAATACAGGCCCCATCAGAGAATGAGCCCAGCTACGTCTGCCGGAAGGGGTTTCATGCCTTAAACGTTCAGGCTGTTGCTGATGCCTCTCTTAGGTATGGACAGTCTATAAAACCTTGAAATAACCCTTGAGCAAAAGAGAGTGTTTTTCAATACATGTACATCAATTATCAAATCAAATATTGATTTTTAATAGTTTGAATTACTGTAATGGCTATTTTAATTTATAATTTTGCAGATTTACCGATCTGGTATGCAAGTGGCCTGGGGCCGTTCATGACAGCTTTGTCTTTGAGAACTCCAACTTAAATAACATCTTGAGTCAAGGTTGCAATGGCTGGCTTTTAGGAGATTCTGGTATAAAGACACATACTTGAAATTGCATGTTTTCATCAGAGAATTATCCATCTCTTTACTTCATTCTTTAAGAAGTGTCATTGTGCTCTAGGATATCCTTTGAAGTCGTACCTTATGACTCCAGTAAATAATCCTAAAAACCAACAGAGAACTACAACTCTTCACACTGCAGAACCCGTATTGTGGTGGAGTGATATTCCTCAAGAATGTCGATGGTGTCAGGCACTCTGCTTTCATCCTTATCCAGAACACCAATAGGAACCAGCAATTAAATCAATTTATTAATTCAGATTACAATTACGACAATACATGTATTCATTTTACTTTGTTAGTGTGTTTGTGTGTTTTGAGTGGAAAAAATAGAAAAAATAGAAACTGACCAGTTGACTTTTTGATGCAGAAATCTTTGAGTATCTTTGGATATGCCTGTTTAGAGGATTGGCCAAAGGTTTGAAGATAGGAATATATTCACATAAAATCCTGTTGACAATTGTGGTTAATTCAAACAGTAGAACAACTTCACCCATCTCTAATGGAAGGTATTTATCCAATAGAATGTACTTTGTACTTTCAGGTGAGGGAGGGTCATCATTGAGATGGAGAGTTGAGACTGTCAAGGGCTGCATATCCTTGCACCATGTTAAACATATTGGTTTTGTTGTCTTTGGTTTGATGTCTTATGCCCTGTTCACACGGAGAGTTTAATTCGAATTGAACGTAAAGTTACTGCAAATTAGCTCTGCTTAGCGTTCACACGGAGAATTCAGTGCAAATTAGTTTAATTCGAATTAATTTACTGCGCGTTAAATTACTTTGCATTAGCTCCGTGTGAACACTAAGCGAAGCTAATTCGAATTAAATTCTGACGCATGTGTAATGGCGAAATTTAGTCAAATGCCAATTGTTGGTGGTCAGCTATAGGTACTTGTGCTATTTTTGAGCGAAAAACTAAGGTAAATTTTGTAAATCATTAAAATGTGTATACAGACACTTTGCAATTATTTCAAATGGATCGGCTTGTGTATAAGGTGACGTGATTTGCAAATGACGCCATAATAGCCGTGCTGACGCCGGGCTGCAGAAGTAAAATTCTAATTCGCATTTGTTTACTTCGCATTAGCTGTCGTGTGAACGCAATTTAATTCGCATTAGTTTGATTCGCATTAGTTTACTTCGCATTAATTTACTGCGAATTAAATTCTCCGTGTGAACAGGGCATTACAGTGGTTCTTTGATTTACATTATCAAAACACAATGAAAACCCACATCGACTTGAATGTATAGTTCAACATTATTTGTTTTTCTTTTTTAAAAAAGGCATTAAAATAAATATATTTCACATTAGATGGAGAATGTGCAATTTAAAACTAGTCTAGAGACCCATGGACCAAAACACTTAATTTTTAAATGTCCCTACTGGTAATTTCCCCTATATTTTCCAATGTAAAATTACTAATATATATCTTGCAAAGCATACTGTAAATCACGTTTTATTCGCGAGAACTTAATTTTCGCGTAATTACGCGAGACAATGAGCTCGCGAAAATTTCATTCTCGCGTTTAAAAATATTCCTTACGATTATACAGGAAAAACAACAATTCGTGAAAAGTATGTCTCGCTACTAAAGAGTCATTGACATCTCGCGAAAATAAGGTGTCGCAGAAATTTAGTGATCTACAGTAAGTACTTTCACTGCAAACGGTTGCATGTCTCACTTTCTGGCACTGATGCGTCACTAAGAGGCATACTTTCCGCAATATCTGATGTGCTTTTCGGGGAACTTAACAACTCTGCAAGAATTAATTATATATAACACCATTTATTTATCTTCTTATATGAATATATTTTCGATACGTCTTTAGACGTAGTCCAAAACAACTCATCACAAGAATATTTACCTTCATCTAAATGAGGCAGTGGTGAATCCTGCATAAGTGCTCGGGCATATCCTCTTCTGACAGGTGATTTGTGTTGTCTCTGAGGGGACGATGCTGTCGATGATGGAAAAGAATCAACTGAAAGAGTTGCCTCACTGTCAGCATATGGGATTGTATAAGCACTAGAGACTGAACTGTCTGACTGAAGCCCAAGCAAGTAGTCAGCAATGTTTGTTTTCCACTTGAACACTTCAGCGTCATAGCTTGTTCTTCTGCAATCTAAGTAGTTCCTTGTCCCCTTGATACCAATGCACAACCCAAGGTGATTTAGTCTGCTGAACATCTGAAATTTTAAAAGCAATAAATGCTTTATTACTAAAAATTCAATACAGCATAATTATGGGAGAAAAAATTAAGAAAAATAATTTAAACCATCAACCTGATCAATAGCAGGTTTCCTTTCATTATCAAGAATAGCTTTTGCTCAGTAGTGAGGTACATTTGACTCACTAGTATCAACAGAGGTATAAAAATATTGTTATGAAATTCATCTAACCTCTCTTTGACAGCCAGCAAGCCACATTTCAACAGAATTCAGTTGCTGAAAGTAATTCATTACTTTTGACTTCCTTTGAAATGCAATGATTGATCCAATTGTGCCAATTACCGGTACTGGTTTTGCAGACAAGGTAGGTTTTGTTGCAAGTCCACAAAAATGCACCGATCTTTCTGACTTGAGGGTATGGGACATGTGATATGTAGTTCTGTGAACTGCTTTTCCCAGTTAAAGCCACCAATTTCCCTAACAGTCCTTCCACCATTGAATGATGATTGCTCATTTCTGCATAAAATTCTCACTTCAGCTCGAACTGTTTGTTGGTCATCAGTCAAAATGGCTTTCCGAAAACCTGTTCTTGTCTTCAACAGTATAGATACGCCTCTTCTGTATTTTCTTTGTCTTATAAATGCAATTCAGGGCCATATTCACCTCCATTTCTGGCGGGGTTAACTGAAATGTTTAATTACATAGTTACTGTGACATGCTTACATCACTTTACTACAAACAAAATTTGCACTATAACTGGACTGACTTATGAAAAGGCCTGATAAATGTAGGGCAAAAAATAAATTCAAATATGTAAAAGAGAAATATCAAACGTCATCGGATACCCATGAGTGATCTCATCTTCTGATAAGCAAAAGGTAAATAACCATTGGTTATCCGACGATGAGTGAATGAAGATCTTTAAAGTTTTGGCATTCGATTACATTGTACATGCTTTACATTGTACATGCTATTAATCAAAGGCTTTTGTTTTTGATTTCTTTCTTTGACATAAAAATGACGTATATTATTTAGATAAGATATCAGCACTTACGTATGAAGTATGAAATTTTAATCATTCATAACATGGGGTCTTTCTGAAAGGGGGGGGGGGGGGGGGGGGGCTTGAAGAAATCTATGTGAATTTTTTTTTTTAACATTTGGGGGGGGGGGGGCAAAATTGAACTTTTGTTCTTGCCCATAAAGATTCCTTGATGTAAAAGTTTAAAAATATATTGATATTTTTTGAAAGTGATAGTTTCCAAAGAGAAAATTATACTGAAATTAAATTTCATTTATTATCACGGATGTATATCTTGTTATTAAAAAAACTTGACCTGTTTGCTTTTCCCTTTTTTCTTGGGCGGGGTGTGAACAGTTTCAATGTCTGGCTCCTATTATTTATTCAAGCAAAAAATTATTCATATACTGTAAATCACTTTTTATTCGCGAGAACTTTATTTTCGCGTAATAACACGAGACAGTGTGCTCGCGAAAATATAGTTCTCGCGTATAATAGTATTCCTTAAGATTATATAGAGAAATAACCACAATTCGTGGAAATTTTGTCTCGCTAATCAAGAGTCAATGACTATCTCGCGAAAATAAGATGTCGCGAAAATTTAGTGATCTACAGTATTGGTAATTTCATTCATGAAAAGTGAGAGTGACAACGAAATACAGTCATGAATAAGGGAGCCTTTAGTTTTCAATAAAACTTACTTTTCTAGAAGTCAACCTCAACCTCTTTATTTTGCGGGGGGTTGGCAAAGGACTTTTGATTTTTTTAGCTAGGTAACTTGTCTCTCCGTGTTCTTTGATCTTTAACAAGGCTTCTCTCTTTGCCATAAGAGAATTTGCCATGGAGACAATTGCCCAAGAACATGCTGCACAAAGAGAATGCTGGCGTTTCTGATGGGGGGGTCAATACGACATCAAACTCTTCCTTCTATCAAATCTTACCTTTTTAGCTCTACTGGTCAGAGACCAGAAGAGCTTATGCGATAGTAATGCGTCCGGCGTCCGTCCGTCTGTCTGTCTGTCTGTCCGTCTGTCTGTAAACAATTTTTCAAAATGCTACTCCTCCTACAGTTTTGGTCTAATTTCAATATAACTTGGCACACAAGTAGACTACACTAAGATACATAATTCTGTGTATCGGTTTTTGATTTCGATGAACGGTCTTGCCGTGGTTACTAAAAATAGAAATTTCTGTGAAATTCTTTCAAAATGCTACTCCTCATACAGTTTTAGTCTGATTTCAGTATAACTTGGCACACAAGTAGACTACACTAAGATACATAATTCTATGTATCGGTTTTTGATTTCGATGAACGGTGTTGCCGTGGTTACTAAAAATAGAAATTGTTGTGAAATTCTTTCAAAATGCTATTCCTCCTACAGTTTTGGTCTGATTTCAGTATAACTTGGCACACAAGTAGACTACACTAAGATACATAATTCTGTTTATGGGTTTTTGATTTCGATGAACGGTGTTGCCGTGGTTACTAAAAATAGAAATTTCTGTGAAATTCTTTCAAAATGCTACTCCTCCTACAGTTTTGGTCTGATTTCAGTATAACTTGGCACACAAGTAGAATACATTAAGATCCATAATTCTGTGTATCGGTTTTTTGATTTCGATGAACGGTGTTGCCGTGGTTGCTAAAAATAGAAATTTCTGTGAAATTCTTTCAAAATGATACTCCTTCTACAGTTATGGTCTGATTTCAGTATAACTTGGCACACAAGTAAACTACACTAAGATACATAATTCAGTATATCGGTTTTTGATTTCAATGAACGGTGTTGCCGTGGTTACTAAAAAAAGAAATTTCTGTGAAATTCTTTCAAAATGCTGCTCCCCCTACAGTTTTGGTCTGATTTCAATATAACTTGGCACACAAGTAGACTACACTAAGATACATAATTCTATATATCGGTTTTTGATTTCGATGAACGGTGTTGCCATTGTTACTAAAAATAGAAATTTCTGTGAAATTCTTTCAAAATGCTGCTCCTCCTACAGTTTTGGTCTGATTTCAATATAACTTGGCACACAAGTAGACTACACTAAGATACATAATTCTGTGTATCGGTTTTTGATTTCAATGAACGGTGTTGCCGTTGTTACTGAAAATAGAAAATTCTGTGAAATTCTTTCAAAATGCTACTCCTCCTACAGTTTTAGTCTGATTTCAGTATAACTTGGCACACAAGTAGACTACACTAAGATACATAATTCTGTATATCGGTTTTTGATTTCAATGAACGGTGTTGCCGTGGTTACTAAAAATAGAAATTGTTGTGAAATTCTTTCAAAATGCTATTCCTCCTACAGTTTTGGTCTGATTTCAGTATAACTTGGCACACAAGTAGAATACACTAAGATACATAATTCTGTGTATGGGTTTTTGATTTCGATGAACGGTGTTGCCGTGGTTACTAAAAATAGAAATTTCTGTGAAATTCTTTCAAAATGCTACTCCTCCTACAGTTTTGGTCTGATTTCAGTATAACTTGGCACACAAGTAGAATACACTAAGATCCATAATTCTGTGTATCGGTTTTTGATTTCGATGAACGGTGTTGCCGTGGTTGCTAAAAATAGAAATTTCTGTGAAATTCTTTCAAAATGCTACTCCTTCTACAGTTATGGTCTGATTTCAGTATAACTTGGCACACAAGTAAACTACACTAAGATACATAATTCAGTATATCGGTTTTTGATTTCAATGAACGGTGTTGCCGTTGTTACTAAAAATAGAAATTGTTGTGAAATTCTTTCAAAATGCTATTCCTCCTACATAATTCTATATATCGGTTTTTGATTTCGATGAACGGTGTTGCCATTGTTACTAAAAATAGAAATTTCTGTGAAATTCTTTCAAAATGCTGCTCCTCCTACAGTTTTGGTCTGATTTCAATATAACTTGGCACACAAGTAGAATACACTAAGATCCATAATTCTGTGTATCGGTTTTTGATTTCGATGAACGGTGTTGCCGTGGTTGCTAAAAATAGAAATTTCTGTGAAATTCTTTCAAAATGATACTCCTTCTACAGTTATGGTCTGATTTCAGTATAACTTGGCACACAAGTAAACTACACTAAGATACATGATTCAGTATATCGGTTTTTGATTTCAATGAACGGTGTTGCCGTTGTTACTAAAAAAAGAAATTTCTGTGAAATTCTTTCAAAATGCTACTCCCCCTACAGTTTTGGTCTGATTTCAATATAACTTGGCACACAACAAGTAGACTACACTAAGGTACATAATTCTATATATCGGTTTTTGATTTCGATGAACGGTGTTGCCATTGTTACTAAAAATAGAAAATTCTGTGAAATTCTTTCAAAATGCTACTCCTCCTACAGTTTTAGTCTGATTTCAGTATAACTTGGCACACAAGTAGACTACACTAAGATACATAATTCTATGTATCGGTTTTTGATTTCGATGAACGGTGTTGCCGTGGTTACTAAAAATAGAAATTGTTGTGAAATTCTTTCAAAATGCTATTCCTCCTACAGTTTTGGTCTGATTTCAGTATAACTTGGCACACAAGTAGAATACACTAAGATACATAATCCTGTGTATGGGTTTTTGATTTCGATGAACGGTGTTGCCGTGGTTACTAAAAATAGAAATTTCTGTGAAATTCTTTCAAAATGCTACTCCTCCTACAGTTTTGGTCTGATTTCAGTATAACTTCGCACACAAGTAGAATACACTAAGATCCATAATTCTATGTATCGGTTTTTGATTTCGATGAACGGTGTTGCCGTGGTTACTAAAAATAGAAATTTCTGTGAAATTCTTTCAAAATGATACTCCTTCTACAGTTATGGTCTGATTTCAGTATAACTTGGCACACAAGTAAACTACACTAAGATACATAATTCAGTATATCGGTTTTTTATTTCAATGAACGGTGTTGCCGTTGTTACTAAAAAAAGAAATTTCTGTGAAATTCTTTCAAAATGCTGCTCCCCCTACAGTTTTGGTCTGATTTCAATATAACTTGGCACACAAGTAGACTACACTAAGATACATAATTCTATATATCGGTTTTTGATTTCGATGAACGGTGTTGCCATTGTTACTAAAAATAGAAATTTCTGTGAAATTCTTTCAAAATGCTGCTCCTCCTACAGTTTTGGTCTGATTTCAATATAACTTGGCACACAAGTAGACTACACTAAGATACATAATTCTGTGTATCGGTTTTTGATTTCAATGAACGGTGTTGCCGTTGTTACTGAAAATAGAAAATTCTGTGAAATTCTTTCAAAATGCTACTCCTCCTACAGTTTTGGTTTTCTGTTTTGGTTTTCTTAAATTTCTGTTATAAACTCTCAAAATTCTACTCCAAATACAGTTTAAGTCTGATTATAATATAATGTGGCATGCAAGTAGACTACAGTAAGAAAACATAAAGAGACTTAATCAAGGATCATTAAGGTCTTCCGTCTTCAGCGGAAGACCTTCTTGTTTTTCTTAGGTTTCTTTTCCACTATTTTTATTAAGGTCTTCCGTCTTCAGCGGAAGACCTTACTGTTATTCTTAGGTTTCTTTTTCACTATTTTTATTATTGTTTTTTTTTTCTTACCGATTTTGTGCGCGCGAGTTCTCGAGAACGGGTCGATCGATTTTCATTAAACTTTCAGGTCTGATAGAACATCAAAAAATCTAGATATATATTTTTTTATTTTGATGACGTCACTTCCGGTTCGGAGTTTTCTGCGATTTAGTGATTTTTAGAGGGTCACTTTGTCCGGCAGTTTTCTCAAAAAGTACTTAACACAGAAGCATGATATTTTCAGTGATGCTAGAGCAAACTTTGGAGAAGTGCCTTTTGTATATCACAACTACCGGAAGTACGACGCGCCGGCGCTCGCTATGGGCCGAAAATAGTCCTATCAGGACTTTTAAAATTTTTAACGCCTTTTCTATGATAACTTTTTACCTAGAAATATTTTGTTAAAACATATAGAACAAAAGAAGTGTAGAATTACACGATCTTTCAAATGATATCTCAAAAAAAGGGCTGACCCCTAAAATTAGGGATTTAGAGGGGCCAGCAGTATTTTCCTGATATCTCAAAAAGTATTGACAATTTGTTAAGCATCATAGAAGAAAAGTTGTTCAGAATAACAAATAGCAGATGTGGAGATCATTCAAAGTAGTTAAGATGGCGTCACTTCCGGTCAGACCGGAAGTATTTGTAAATGGCTCGTTTTTGCACACATAACCGTAAATGTTTAACAATCTCGATCTCATCATCTTCAGAATTAGACGGAAGACTTATTTGTTGCTTTGCAACAAGCTCGTCTAGTAAAAATTAACTTCTTTTAACTTTCTGAGCATAAATCTCTTGAAATACCACTATTTATTATGACTTTTAACCTGTCTGTATGACCTTTGACCTTGACCTAAAGTTCATGTCCATGTTCTAGGAAACAACGCAACATTATTTATAAATTCTATAACCCACCGCTAATACCTGGTAATGAAAAAAACAAACAACATCAAGAATATTCTCCTAAGCTCCTTGTAAGTAGAGGCTCAATTAACAAAAAAAAGTGACTTTGACCTTGACCTTTAACCTTGACCTTTAACCTTTGACCTTGACCTTTAACCTGAATTCAAAAATTCATACCCAAGCTGTAAAATACAAACCCCGCTTATTTATTATTCGACCCCCCCCCCCTTATTAAACCAGAGCAACCTAAATTTCATCTCCTTAACTCATACGCCACCTGGGATCCACATAAAAATGCGGAAACGTGTAGAAGAGACGTCAAAGAAAATGTATTTCAAGTTTTACAGTGATCCTGCACATTATAGAGAAGTTATAAATTTTCTCGACAATTAAGAAAAAAAAATCAAACCCGGAACGACGTATCAGCAACGTAGAATATTTTTTTAAAACTCACGCCAAATTTCCGATTGACTTGTAATATTCAGGAACATGTAGAACAGACCACAGCAATATTTTCTGTAGAGTTTCACGGCCAGATTTTATGGGATACACAAATTATGAATTTTTTACGGCATGAACATCTAAATTATTAAAATTCCAGTGCAAATGATAAAACATGTCATATATAGCTTTTGTCGCCCATTTCTTTCAATGTTTTAGGTGCACTAAATTCTACTGATATGATATGATATTTTATGATTATGATATACCGAGCATCTTTCATTTTGCTTTCCTGGGGAGTAAATGTGATGTTTGTTTACATTCGAGCAATACACAGAAATACACGGAAATAGCGGTTCTCGGTATAATAAGTACACTGTATAATGTACCCTTTCCATGCTGTGTTTCTCATTCAGAAATAAATATTTACCATTAAATAAATCATTTAATCTTCAAAAATTATTGTTTACACATAGATTCACGGTGATTTCGCGGTGATTCATGTACATTCTGAATGTGTGTCAAATAGCGAACCCGACTTTCGCAATTTTTATTCTCATGTAAACAGACCGGCCAGCCTCTCTGGCTCTCCTTGTAGACATGAATTAAACACAATATCCTGATAAATATAAAACATAAAGCAAGTGCAGAATAATTATTTATTAAACAGCTTCTCATTATTCACCAATCAGGTAAAGCAGCAATCTTTTCTGTCCGCGCAATCTTGTGCCACAACTAGTATTATTAAGGTCTTCCGTCTTCAGCGGAAGACCTTACTGTTATTCTTAGGTTTCTTTTTCACTATTTTTAAGGTCTTCCGTCTTCAGCGGAAGACCTTCTTGTTATTCTTAGGTTTCTTTTCCACTATTTTTATTATTATTATTGTTTTTTTTTCTTACCGATTTTGTGCACGCGAGTTCTCAGAAACGGCTCGATGGATTTTCATGAAACTTTCAGGGCTGATAGAACATCAAACAAACCTGATATATAATTTTTTGTTTTGATGACGTCACTTCCGGTTTTGAGATTTTCGCGATTTGGTGATTTTTAGAGGTTCACTTTGTCCGCTAGTTTTCCCAAAAACGGCTTAGGATAGAAACTTGAGTTTTTCAGCAATGATAGATCAATATATGTAGATGTGACATACGTATTTCATTTTCACAGGAAGTGCTGCATGCCGACGCTCGCTATGGTCCGAAAAGGGGCATGTCCAGAATTTTGAAATTTCTAACACTTTTTCTTCGATATCTTTTTTCATACAAATATTTCGTTAAGACATATAGAACAAAAGAAGTGTAAAATTTCTTGATCTTTCAAACGATATCTAGAAAAAAGGGCTGGTCCCTATAATTAAGGGCCTAGAGGGGCCAAACGTTTTTCCTTTATATCTCAAAAAGTATTGAGAATTTGTAATACGTCAAAGAAGCAAAGTTGTTCAAAATGCTAAGCTTAATCTATCTGTATCGTCAAAGTTCATCCGGCGACGTCACTTCCGGTCAAACCGGAAGTAGTACGAAAATGCATATTTTTGCCGTTCTTGACATATTTTTGGATAGCACATGTCACTGGAAGCATAAAAACTTAATTTTCCGTCCGTCGACATCACTTCCGGTCAAACCGGAAGTAGCCAAAAATAGCTTATTTTTTAAGGTTTTGACGCAAAATTGAATTTTTAAAGTCAATGGAGACAACTTAGCTCATTACTTTCTTTTGTTGACGTCACTTCCGGTCAAAACAGGACGGAAGACCTCGTTGCTTTGCAACGAGCTTTGCTCTAGTTATTATTGTTTTTTTTTCTTACCGATTTTGTGCGCGCGAGTTCTCGAGAACGGGTCGATCGATTTTCATGAAACTTTCAGGTCTGATAGAACATCAAAAAATCTAGATATATATTTTTTTATTTTGATGACGTCACTTCCGGTTCGGAGTTTTCTGCGATTTAGTGATTTTTAGAGGGTCACTTTGTCCGGCAGTTTTCTCAAAAAGTACTTAACACAGAAGCATGATATTTTCAGTGATGCTAGAGCAAACTTTGGAGAAGTGCCTTTTGTATATCACAACTACCGGAAGTACGACGCACCGGCGCTCGCTATTGGCCGAAAGTAGTCCTATCATGACTTTAAAATTTTTAACGCCTTTTCTGATAACTTTTTACCTAGAAATATTTTGTTAAAACATATAGAACAAAAGAAGTGTAGAATTACACGATCTTTCAAATGATATCTCAAAAAAAGGGCTGACCCCTAAAATTAGGGATTTAGAGGGGCCAGCAGTATTTTCCTGATATCTCAAAAAGTATTGACAATTTGTTAAGCATCATAGAAGAAAAGTTGTTCAGAATAACAAATAGCAGATGTGGAGATCATTCAAAGTAGTTAAGATGGCGTCACTTCCGGTCAGACCGGAAGTATTTGTAAATGGCTCGTTTTTGCACACATAACCGTAAATGTCTAACAATCTCGATCTCATCATCTTCAGAATTAGACGGAAGACTTATTTGTTGCTTTGCAACAAGCTCGTCTAGTTATTATTGTTTTTTTTTTCTTACCGATTTTGTACGCACGATTTCTCGAAAACGGCTCGATCGATTTACATGAAACTTTCAGGTCTGATAGAACATCAAAAATTCTAGATATATATTTTTTTATTTTTATGACGTCACTTCCGGTTCGGAGTTTTCTGCGATTTAGTGATTTTTAAAGGGTCACATTGTCCGAGAGTTTTCTCAAAAAGTACTTAACACAGAAGTATGAAATTTTCAGTGATGCTAGAGGAACCTCTGGAGAAGTGTACTAAGTATATCATAACTACCGGAAGTACGAAGCGCCGACGCTCGCTATGGTCCGAAAATAGTGCTATCGTAAAATTCAAAATTTATGACACCTTTTCCTTGATAACTTTTTACCTAAAAATATTTTGTTAAAGCATATAAAACAAAAGAAGTGTAGAATTACATGATCTTTCAAATGATATCTCAAAAAAGGGCTGGCCCCTATAATTAAGGGTCGAGAGGGGCCAAAAGTTTTTCCTTAATATCTCAAAAAGTATTGAGAATTTGTTATACGTCAAAGAAGCAAAGTTGTTTTAAATGTCAAGCTCAATCTATTGGTGTCATCAAAATTCGTCCGGCGACGTCACTTCCGGTCAAACCGGAAGTAGTCTAAAATTGCATATTTTTGCTGTTATTGACAGGCTTTTGGATATCATATGTCACTGGAAGCTCAAATCTTAAATTTCCGTCCGTCGACGTCACTTCCGGTAAAACCGGAAGTTGCCAAAAATGGCTTAATTTTGCAATAATTAAGATAGATTTGGAGGATTAAACCATTTTTGGACTTCATTACTCTTTTTTTTTTAAAATGAAAGTTATTTCCGGTCAAACAGGACGGAAGATCTACTCGTTGCTTTGCAACGAGCTCGGCTCTAGTATTATTATTGTTTTTTTTTCTTACCGATTTTGTACGCACGATTTCTCGAGAACGGATTGATCGATTTTCATGAAACTTTCAGGTCTGATAGAACATCAAAAAATCCAGATATATCTTTTTTTATTTTGATGACGTCACTTCCGGTTCCGAGTTTTCTGCGATTTAGTGATTTTTAGAGGGTCACTTTGTCCGGCAGTTTTCTCAAAAAGCACTTAACACAGAAGCTTGAAATTTTCAGTGGTGCTAGAGCAACTTTTGGAGAAGTGCACTAAGTATATCACAACTACCGGAAGTACGAAGCGCCGACGCTCGCTATGGCCCGAAAATAGTCCTATCAAGAATTTCAAACTTTTAAGCACGTTTTCAACGATAACTTTTTACCTAGAAATATTTTGTAAAAATATGTAGAACAAAAAAGGTGTAGAATTTCAAGATCTTTCAAATGGCATCTCGAAAAAAGGGCTGGCCCCTTAAATCAGGGGCCTGAAGGGGCCGAAATTTTTTCCTTTATATCTCAAAAAGTATTGAGAATTTGTGATACGTCAAAAAAGCAAAGTTGTTCAAAATGTCAAGCTTAATCTATTGAAGTCGTCAAAATACGTCCGGCGTCGTCACCTCCGGCCAAACCGGAAGTAGTCAGAAAACGCGTATTTTTTTCGTTCTTGACAAGTTTTTTGGTTACACATGTCTCTGGGAGCACTAAAATTAATTTTCCGTCCGTTGTCGTCACTTCCGGTCAAACAGGAAGTAACAGAAAATGGCTTATTTTTGCAATAATTAACATGGATTTAGAAGAATCAAACCATTTTTGGACGTTATTTCTCATTTTTGTTAAAAATGAAATCCACTTCCGGTCAAACATGACGGAAGACCTACTCGTTGCTTTGCAACGAGCTTTGCTCTTGTTATTCTTTTTATTGCTGTGGTAAAGTTTCAATTCCCAACTGCTTAAGAACTTCTCTCTTCCTTTGCTATAAGTACAAACCAGTAGAGCTTCAGTCTCCACAGAGACTTCTGGTTACTTTATTAATAATCGACTGTAAACTTTTCCTGCCACCACAAGACTTTCCTCTCTTTGTCGGGAATGTTTTCCCAGTTACAACACTGACAATTACTTGATTCCATCTTGGTAAGCTACATTTTCGCACCGATTGTCAACATTGTTTTGATTTTTCAGTGGGCTCTCCAAATATGGAAACGCTCCTCCTCTTCCGCAAAACGAGATCATGGAGAAGCAGGTGAAGAATTTGAGCTGGTGTACATGGTTTTTAACTAATGGCATCTTTATTTGACCTACCCAAGTACGGATTTGGTAGTTTTTACAGTTTTACTAACATAAACAACTAAAAAATGGAGCTTTTTATCGTTTGTGCATCAAATATATTTGCACCATTACGGAAATGCTATGGCATTGTAGCCCTCTCCAGAAAAATATCAGATAAAATAATCGGAGAGGGCTACATTATTGCAGCCAGGGCTCAATTACTCTAACTTTATGTTTGAAATGCTTTATTTCTTATATACATGTATACTGAGCAAAATAAGTTTAGCAATTGTTTTTTTTTCAATAGGTGTAATTTTGTTATATTTTGATGAATTGTTTTATGTTTCTACTGAAAAACAATTGAAATAAAAGTAACAAAGACAAACTTCTTTTTTTAACTTGACGCGCGGAAACCGCGTCGTCCAACGTTGTGACAATACAACAAAACAATAGGTTACGCTCAAATGAACATGGTCTGGGAAATATTTTTACTCAAAAAATCTCCAAGCACGCTTGTAAAAGAAAACCGGTGAGAAATTGCAAAAATGGCTTTTGGCAAAATGACCAGAACCTTCCGAAAATGAACGTCAAAGGACTAGTGGACATTTGCGAAATAGCGTACAGTGGAGTGCGGACTTCAGACTTCGGACTTTTAAATAAAGGGGACGTCTCAAAGTGTAAAACTTATAGATAATCTCACCTTTGTGTTTCTATATTGCAACAATATCTCTACAATTGCATTGAATATCATATTATGCGTTTTAGCTGCATACCTTTTGACAGGTGTAAATAAAAACAAAGACGTTAAATGTATTTTTATTTCCTTTAATATTTTAATCAGACTCATCGGAATCGGAGATTCCGAGAGCATGGAGAAGTTTCGGGACTTTCTTTGTAATAAAGGCATAATAAGACTCCTGGTTCTCCCTCACCAAGGAGAGTAAGGGTTTTTTACCCCCTTCCTTCCTGGTCTCCTTCCTCTTCCTTTTTTTGGGCAGTTGAAGAGGCAACATTGGATGCAGATGATCCTTTAGCATATGAAGTAGCAGTGGAAGATGAAGATGCACTAGCAGAGGAAGTGGCAGTGGAAGATGAAGATCCACTGGCAGAGGAAGTGGAAGATGAAGATCCACTAGCAGAGGAAGTGGCAGTGGAAGATGAAGATCCACTAGCAGAGGAAGTGGCAGTGGAAGATGAAGATCCGCTAGCAGAGGAAATGGCAGAGGAAGATGAAGATCCTCTCGCATATGAAGTAGCAGTGGAAGACCATTGCTCTTCTTCAGACGAGCTTAAATGTTGAAGAGCGATAGTTCGATGATCTCTCTTTTCAGCTTCAGTACATTTAGGCTCCTTTGAAGGGGTTGCCAACTTCATTTCTATATTTTGTATTTTCTTCAACTCAAAAAAAATAAATCCAAGTTATATGTGTATGAATGTGTATGTGTGTGATGTGTTGAACTTTTTTAAAAATCAATGAAATGTTTACCTGATGATTGCGTTTTTAATTGCACTGTCAGGACATGCCAGTAGTTTTGACAGTTTAGTAGACAATCTGTCTTTCAGTTGTTTTGCTGTAGATTTTTTATAAAATTCCTGTGTAATCCAAGATAATTGATGCAGGTTATCAAATATTGCATCCTGTATTTTTACCCATGAACAAGGATGTACTTGATAGGCCCTGACCAACATTATGATTTCTTGATCACTGAACTTGACCAATTTCCTTTTCCCTGTGGAAACAGTTGTCTACAAAATTAATATAAATTGAACAGTACTGATAATTGTCTTATCAATTATAAAAATACTTTTCATACCTTGAATTTTGAAATCATGAAAGGTGTAGTAATGCACGATAGTTAAGAGTAATGATTCTTTTATTTTAATGTGTTTTAAAAGGTCGTTTTGGTCTATTTTCATCCACGTGAATCGTTATTTCAAAACTGGTCACCTTCAGTTGTATGAAAAGTTATCTCTCTTTGTAAAATTGTAAACACGTACATTTAATCAAACACACTCCGCCAGGCTTGTAAGTATAACTTTTTGGTTTATTTAATTTATAGTTCTAAAAACTAGACAGTTTATTCACCTGTTGGCCTTATAAACTCTTTAATTTACTAGTTTTATAAGTTGTTGAATGGTAAAAAAGCAATTTTGAAAATCATTTTAACAAGATTACTGAAAAATGGAAAACTCATCAAAGCCATGCTTAGATATACTTCATAAAGACATACCTTGTGGAATATCAGGCAATTCATTTTCATCCATGTTCATAATATCTGATAAATTTTCTACACGATTTGAAAAAAAAAAAAGATCTCGTGATTCGTGAACTTGGTTGGTGAAACCGGTTTGAGACATTAATACAAAAGCTTGTTTAAAAAACACTATTCATTGTATCAGAGAGAGAGAGAGAGAGAGAGAGAGAGAGAGAGAGAGAGAGTCATTTAATGCAAAAAGGCCTGTATGATAAGAGATAAAACTTTTTCCGCAGATTCTTTTTTCTTTAAAACACAACTTGCAAAACATAGGCGTGGACACCCCCCTTTCAACAAACACACAAACAAATAGGCGCATGCACACAAACATACATAAGATGATTTTAGGTTTATGAAACTACATGTTTCCATTTTACTAATTTAATTTATTCTTAATGTCTACCTTTCATTTTTTTATGAGGCGGGTGTCAATAACCCCCTATACCCCCCCTTTTTTTTTTAAAGGAGACTACACAATGTATGTAGAATTTAAAATGAATGATGGATCGAGATATAAACTTTGACTTTGCAGGAAATATGGATGCAGATTCCAGAGATGTTTTAACAACAGCTCTTCCTGCATTTACATCAGATCCGCCCGATCTTCTCAGCTTTTTAAAACATATAGTGACTATTTTGTTGGTGATTTTAAAACCCCCCACCAGACCCTTTAATAGATGTAAGACGCCGTCTTTGTACAGAGGAAATGAATATCTTGGAAGGTAGAGACGTCTTTCATTTGTTTTCCGGTCAACAATATGAATTTTTTGAAATAACTGGAGAAGACTTTGAAACCTTCAACGTTCTTTTTCAGAATGTTTCAAATAAAATGGGCAAAGGTATAACAGGGCACCGTTTATTTCCAAGAAACAGGATCCTTTTGTTTCTTATTTGGCTTCGCAACTATCCCTCTTATTTTTTTTGTCGCAACTTTTTGATATCAGCGTTTCTACCGTGAAAGATGAAATAAAAGTTTTAACAAATGTTTTCCACGCAGTACTGGGATCCAACATAAAATGGCCAAGCATGGAAGAATGGAGAAGCATGATGCATGCGTGGCCAAAATTATCTTCCGCTGTGGGTGCAATAGATGGAAGATGGAACGTCAATAAGAATTTATATTCCTCAAACTGAACCTCAAAGATTATTTTACTCAGGACATCGAAAATATCATGCGGTACATGCACAAATTATCATAGATAATTCAGGGAAAATCCGTCATATAGAATATGGTTTTCCTGGCCACTTAAATGATGCCCAACAGTATTCTTTGATGACACAAAAATTGGTCAGGATCTACCTTTCCCTGATGACTGTGTTATTTTAGGAGACAAAATTTATCCGAATAGACACCCAATATTGACACCTTTTTCCCATCACCAAATAATTAACAAAACAGTAAGAGAAGAGAGAAAATTCTGAAAATTTAGTAGAGTTTTATCATAATATAGATCAGAAATTGAACGTTCGATTGGTAAATTAAAACATACAGAGTATTATGTAGCGTCTGGCGTCACCCCAGGCAAAAATTATCAGTCATTGCTGACATTGTTGCAGGGCTTATTTGTAGGTCATTCTGAAAATTACATGTTTATATGTATAAAAACAGCAAAATAAAAGTATCCAAGTATTGTTGTTAATCATGATATTTTGATGAATGCATATCACATATAATTGTGAATATTTATATATGTACAAGACTGTTTTAAGATTATTTATGGCGTATTTGAGCTAAAAAATAAAAATACGAGATTAAATGTAGATTAAGATGATATTTGCTATCTTCTTTCAAATCAAATATTTCACCGAATTTCAACTTAAAATGGTCCCACGTTTTTATATAGGTTAAATTGACTTGAAACTGTGTCTGATATTTTTATCCGAATCGGTTAAATCTATCTGTAAAATGCGATTGATTTACATTGTGTACCGGTAATTTACAGAAAAATCCTATCTTTGAAAACAAGTAGATTGATCTTGTTTAATTTAAGTTAGTCTGAACGTATTAAAAATACGCCATATATATAACTTTAACTATTTATTCACTTGTGTATTTATTTTTCATACAGTTACTCTCTAACGAGCCAATTAAATGCTATGGTCAATATAGGTGGAATTAAAATTTATAATTACATATAGTTACATGTAAATCTTAATATAAACATGATATATAAAAGCCTATACACTAGTATTAATTGAAGATAAAATTCATCTGTTTTTTCTTCATTTTTTAACCGCCCCTCGTTAAAGGTCCGCTCTGAAAGGTATGAAGTCCGAAGTCCGCTATACGCTATTTCGCAAATGTCCAGTATACGGATACTAACCGTTGATTGCTCACAAAAGGATGTCCTTGTACACTTTTACGTGCACCAAAGGTCGATTTTCAAACCGATTCCAGACCACACTGGACGTTAGAATTTCTCTATATTAGTTATAATTTTTTTTTTCAACATATCATATTTTAAAAATTGTAGAGTTTTACATTAAAATCCAATTTTATGCTTCCCAATCACGTGCACGTGTTTCTCTAAACACTCTGTACTATTAGAACAACACGTGTTAAAAATACTAGAATGATCATGCAAAACAAAGACGGCAAATTGTCTCGCGTTTTATAATAATTTCTTTTCCTTTTTTTGTATTATGAAATTTCAGTTATCAAATACTGGCATGTGAAGTATAACCAATGAATTTTGATATACCTTGGTAAAATAGGTCAATATACATACACTCTAACAGAAAATTATTTCTGCTTTTTCCCTCACGTAATCCTTCAAATGATCACTTTTAAGGTATTCAATGTATAACGACCATATTTTGTACCTAATAAATGAATGGTCCGATATTTTTAATCATGGTAGCATTTTTAAAATATTATCAAATAAAAATGCTCCACCAAAGGAATTTACAAATTTGAATTATTGTCCAATTAAAATCACCTTGAATTTTACATTGAAGTATATGGACAGTGCATGTTTTTAGCAGATATAAAAAATGAATTTCAAACAAATCTCTTGGTGAAAATATGCATAAACTCCCTCTTTATTAAAATTTGAAATTAAATGAATTATTTACCACAGACATTTTGAAAAATCAAAAATTTTAATCTTTTTATCAAGGGCAGATAACTCTTCAAAAACTTTTAATGTGCAAAATAACTGTCTCTTTACATGTTATCAGCCTTGTGAATTTGGTTCATTTCACTTTTATCGTTGTCTAGCAGTGTGTTTTAAACTAGTTTAAAATTGTTTAAAATCATTCAAAATCCCTTCATTACACATTGAATACCTTAACTGACTTTAATTAACGTACCGCAAAGTCCGCAATACTTTGTTAAAACCTGTCTGAAAGATTCTGTGAAACAGTCAGTAAATAACCTAAAAAGTAATATTGTGCTTCAATTCGTAACGAATGTAGACATAAAATGTTGTTTAATTATTTTTGCGTGACAAATATATGACGTTAAAGGGTTGTTCGAAAAGTTCGTGGACTTCAGTCATATCTTCTTTATTTGACGTCATATGTTATCCAAATTTGGTAGAAATATTTTAACAATAAATTCAAATGATATGTATCATTTTTTAAATATCACAATTTATTCAAAACTTATCCAGATTTTAAAAATGTTATGATGAAAGTTCGAAAAAACTATTTTTACCATATAGGTCACAGTCAAGGTCACTGACCTCGAAGTCATTTGGAAGAGCTACATTAGTGGAGTATGCGTACCAGCTATGGATTCTCTGCCTCTCATGGTTCATAAAAAGTTATGACGAAGGTTAAAGTTTACAACAGACAAGCAGACAAGACAAAAACAATATACAATAAAAATAATAAAAAGGATTTAGTGAGTGGGCATTGAATTAAACTGAGTGAAATGTATAGGGATAGTATTAATAGAAATTCTTGACGGTATGTTTTGACGTTACATTGCCGTAAAGTGTGCTCCTCGGGTACAAAACGTGTTGATTTGAAAATGAAGTAATTTGATCTCTGTTAAGTCGAATGGAATGAAACTTCACACATCAACAAAACAAATATTTTTACGTATTATATTGTGCTTAATTTAAATTTCTAGTAATACAACGAAGATTGACATCGTCCACGAACTTTTCGAACAACCTTCGTATATATCATCTCCCATGAGATACACAAAAAGTTGAGAAAAAATTATATCCAACAATAAACTAGGGGTACTCTGGGCACCGTGCTCACAAATAATACCTCCCACCTCCCATATTATTATAATGGCAAAATCCAAATTTTGCTCTGGAAGACATGAAATAAATGTTAGATGAAAAAGTAAAATAAAAGGTTAAAGAATCGGTGAAAGTATCATCAAATTGTTTGTATTCAGTGGTGTAGGAAGAGTTGCAGATACGAGATGGGTACCTTTCAATATTGTAGAAAGTGTGGCAGTGTCAATGTTTGCCATAGGAAACCCGAAATATGCGTCGGATCAAAAAGTAAAATAGAGGGTTACAATGGCAATATGTAACAAAGATTCTGTGAACGTTTTATTAAATTTCAATTGGTGGATTAAGAGGAGTTACGGATATCCAAAAGCGTAACAGACGGAAGGACATCCCGATCACTATATACCCTCCCACTTTTCAAGCGGATGGTTGATTTATGGAAGATTCCTTAATGAGGCCCGATCTACTTGCTCTGCGCATACGTTTTAACGCAGCGTCGACTCAGGCATCAATGTTTTACACTGTTTAAAAGGGTTTTTATGATATGACGTCATCATTTTTACACTATACTCATTGTGACGTCACAGCGATGGGATATAAACAATCCCATGAGTGATATCCACGGGATAGAGAGGTAAACATGGGATAAGGTTATTGTGTTCAAACACTCATTGAATAGGCTCAATAATAAGGATAGTGGCTTTAACTGTAATATTTATAACCCCCGTTTGAAAAGTGGAAGGGCATATAGTGATCGGGGTATCCGTCAGTCAGTTACGCTTTGGGATACCCATCTCTTTTTCGCAACTCCTCTCTAACCTCAGAATGAAATTTAAGGAAACTCTCACAGAATCTTGGTTACATAGTGCCATAGTGACCTCCTATTTTACTTTTTATTCCCACACAAATTTTTGGTTTCCCAAAGAAAAACATGGACACGGCATTCAAAGTCTTTCAATGATATTTAAGGGTACCCATCTCTAATTCGCAATTTACTCCTCCTATACCACTGAATAAAATTTGTTGATACTTTCACAGAATCTTTATTACATAATGCCATTTTGCACCTTTTATTTTACTTTTTGATCTGACACTAATTTCAGGTCTCCCAGATCAAAGGACGGACTTTGCCATTATAACCATATGGGAGGTGAAAGGTATCATTTAGTGAACTCATTGCTCACAGTACCTCTAGTTTAATTTAGTAATGTTGCTAATGCACACAATGTTTCACCAATCAAAAAGAATAATTGGGAAAGAAATGTCCAAAACTTATCTTCATTTTTGTAATAAACTTGTGTGTCCTCATATATTGTTGTACATGTATGTTAGAAACAAACCAATGTTACAACGCACGAATTTTTAATTAACATGTTAAATCACAAGTGCAAAGATTGTTATTTTTACCATCTTGAAATAACCCTTATTTGAATTACATGTAAGGTCAAGGAAGGAATTTTTTTTAAAAAGGATGTTTGACTTCAATGCAAACCGTACGATTAAACATTGGATGAATTTTCTGAGTTTATCCCCTTCCCCTCTTAAAAAGTATTTGGGGAGGGGGGTGGGGTGCCTAAAAAAATATAGTTTACTATAGTTTAAATTAGAGAAGATGAGGGGATAAGGCGGGCAGAATGCCTATAGCGTCAGATATTAAGAAATCACATTTGATATGTAAATTGAATATTTAAAATTACTTCTCATTATTAAAATTTATGAAATTAAGAGAAAAAAAAACATTCGAACCCTAGCAATAAAATACCGATGTATCAGATTGCTTTGAGACTAACGCGCTAACCACTATGCTACATGGCTCATGATGTGTAATGGCATTTAAATCATGTTAGTGATATGACCCTTGACTTAATGGACAAGATGCGACTGTTTTGTTATAAAAGTGTAATTTTAAGATATAGTGGGTCTTCGCTCCATTTGTTTGTAAACCAAAAAATATTTATTTTATAGCAAACTTTTAGAATTATCTTTCAAAAAATGGAGTAAAGACCCACTCATATTAAAAAAATTTGTGAAAGTATGAAAAAATGATCGTTTTTGTTCTTTTAAGTCTGTGTATGCATTTTCATACGCAAATGATTTTAGTCTTCGTGAGATTTTTGTAAATTATAGAGATTTTACATTAAGTATACTTTAATATTAGATGACATAAGACATAAAATTTGGATATAATTGAGATTAATTTTTTCACTTCTTATCTGTTGCGCTATAGGCATTCTGCTCGCCTTATCCCCCCCCCCCCCATCTTCTTTTAACTATCTTAAATCAAAGTACCTCTACTATGGATTTCAGATGTTCTCCACTTCATACATATATGTTTTATATCAAATGGAACTATTATTTGTATATTTAGATGCTATTTTAAAAGTTTATCTCATTTTATCAATTTTATGGAAAATTGAAGAAAGTTTGTTTGGTATGGTTCAGGTATAGGCAAAGAGTTTTTACTCAGGTGACCTATTGCTGTCTGTTTTCGTCCGGCGTCGTTCGTCGTGTGTTAACATTTGAACATTTTCAGCTTCTTCTCTGCAACCGCTTATCTAATTTTAACCAATTTTGGAACAAAGCATATATGGGTGAAGAGGAACAAAAATTGTGAATTTCATGGTTCCTGTCTCTCTGGGGCCTGAGGGGTGGGGCTAAAACCACTAAAATTAATGCAATTTTTAAAAAGTTTCTTCTATACTCATGGACATCAAGCGAGCATGAGCGAGAATGCCTCTTCCAAAATTTTGAATTTTATGGCCCCTGGTTCAGGGGTTCTGGTGTTAGGACGGGGCTCTAATGATTATATTGTGAAACTGCATTAATTCTTTGGAAATATTTTCCTTTGCTCTCATGTATTATGCAAATGAACTAAGTACATATTTATGATGAAGAAATGTGCCTCTTCCAAAATGGTTAATTTCAAGGCCCCTGGGTCAGGGTTACAAATTCAATTGTTGGAAAGTTGTTACATGATACTCAGGTGACCTATAAGGCCCGTGGGCCTCTTGTTAACACAATATTTCATAGAATAACAGTTTAACACCATAATTAGATACATTTTCTAAAGATTGTTATTTGAAAGAATATATGTATATTTCAATTATCTTTAGTTCAGCTGATCTCTATGGAACGCCAAATTAACATACATGTATATTCAAATATTTGTACTTATTTTCAAATAATTGTACCTATCTTTAAATCAATTGAAGATAGGTACAATTGAATTTAAGATACGTACAATTGAATTAAAGATAGGTGTAAATAATTATACCTATCTCTAAATTATTATACCTAGGTGCAAATGAATTATACCTATCTTTAATGGAATTACACCTATCTTCAATTCAATTAAAGATAGGTTCAAATTCATTTGAAGATAGGTATAATTGATTTAAAGATAGGTACAATTGATTTGAAGATAGGTTCAATTAAGACATATCCACAAAGGATTTGAAGATAGGTACAATTCATTATACCTAGGTTCAATTCCTTTTTGTGTTGCTAAAAATAATGAACGCTCCCTTGGAGACAATATTGAACATGGAGGGAAACGCACAGAACCTACAGAGCGACAACAATGAGGATGAATGAAGAAATAAAGGTAAATTCAGAATGTGCAAAAAGCTTCATATACTTATGTAAATAAACATGTATACCTTGTATTTATATCTTGTATGGCAGCCGGATGAAGATTCCGATAAACTTGCGAGCTAGCGGCGTACTGGAAATGACGTATGATAAAGGGAGTAGTTATTATTGGCAATATCTTAGAAATTAAAGGTAGGTTCAATTCAATTGTACCTATCTTTAAATCAATTACACCTATCTTCAATTCTTTGCGCTTGTACCTATCTTCAAATAAATTGTATCTATCTTCAAATGAATTAAAGATAGGTATAACTGAATTGTACCTATCTCTAATTCATTTGAAGATAGGTGCAAGTGATTTAAAGATAGGTACAATTCATTTGAAGATAGGTACAATATTTGAATATATGTTAATTTGGCATTCCATAGGTCTCTCCTTTTCGTACGTACTGGTTGCAAAAGCAGGAAATGTTGTT
>NW_026926828.1:0-28434 GCF_032062105.1 Saccostrea cuccullata | reverse complement strand
TCTGGCGTAAGAAATAGATGTTCTTATAAGTTTGACGTGGTATTGGAACCAACATTGTTAAATAAATAGTCCCTGGTTTGTGGTTCTGATCCTAACTGGGGACGTACTAAGTCACATTAAAATAAAAAAAGGGCCCAGAATGCCTTAATGGTCACCTGAGTATTATGTAACCATCTACAGTTTAAAACAACAAATATAGGCAGATAAATAAAGCTATGATGCCCAAAAGCAAGAGAAATGGGATAATCAGGGATCAGCATACTATTAATTTAGTACTCAATAACATATATTAACGTTGATCATTTATGTGTCTGTAACCCCCCCCCCCCCCAATCTGTCACTATCCCCATGCTGACTAAACGAAAGTTTCAGAGCACTATTAGTATATGCTTTATAATTTTCCTCGCCTTGGCTTCATTATCTATTGTACAATGATATAGCAATTTTGTCCCATTTCATTTATCTATTATATAAAAGTTTACCTGATCTTAAAAACTATGAAAGTACTTTTGTATTAAATGTTACAAAATTCTTGTATAATTCTATTATTCAATTGTCACTTTAAGCTACATAATTTACAGTGATTAACTATTACAGGTGAATAGCAAAGGGGAATAACTTTCAGTAGAACTTAGTAAAAGGGTACAGAATTTCAAAATCTTGTAAAACACCCCTACTTAATACGGTATTATAAACTCTCTTTACCTCCTAGAAGTCCCAAAGCAGAGAAGAAACAATTCAAGGAAATACTCCCATTTTCACTACAGATTCAATGAAACCCGATTCCAATTCCAAAGCCCTTGGCCCAGGGGCCAAGATATTCACAATTTTGGAAAAGACACTCTGTTCATCATAACCATTCTCTTAGTAAGTTTCCTTCATAATAATGGGCAGAGAAGATTTTCAAAGAAATAATGCATTTCTACTGTTTCAAAAGAACCTTACGCTAATAGCAAAATCCCTGACTCTGGGGTTTGAACTCCAACTTTTTAAAAAAGGGTTTTCTTGCTCGTTAAAACCATAGGATTAGTTATATTAAATGTACCCCGGGGCAGAGAAGATTTTCAATTAAAAAATACATTTACACTATATATAAAATAGACCTCCCAGACATGAACCCCTGGGACAACAAATTTCATAATTTTGGAAGAGGCATCCTTGATCATGATAACCACACATTTCGTTTACATGTTAAATACCCAGAAATACAAATTTTCAAAGAATTAATGCATTTTCAAGATATAACAATAGAGCCCTGTTCTACCATGTAACATCAGAACCCCTGACTCTGGGGCCAATATACTAACAATTTTGGAAGAAAAGCCCCTGCATCTTCATCATATTCACATCTGAGGTTTATCTGCATATTCCCTAGGAGCAGAGAAGATTTGAAAGAAATAATGCACTTTCACTATACAATCAATACAGCCCCCACCCTTCCCGGAGAACCCTTCACGGTCATCCTGGGGCCACATATTTCACAATCTTCTAAGAGAAAGCCTTGATCATCATAACCATGAGCTTAGTTTATCTGCTTTCTATACAGGGGAAGAGAAGAGGATTTTAAAAGAATAAATGGAGGCGACCTTTCTTCTTTATATCTATACATTTGGTAAGGAGTTGATCCTTACGTCGTGGGTTCGAATCCCACTGTGGGACTTGGAGACCGGTCCTTCAGGTGAGATATAACCCGAGGTCCCCTGTCGCAGTAGGTGCTCGCACGAACAAGATCCCTCCCTGCTCTATGGCCCTGAGTGCCGAGTATAGGGCAATTTGTAGCTCTCCACCGGCAAGTGGTGGCGTCTCCATATTAGTGAAAAATTCTCCAGAGGGACGTAAAACAATATACAATTAAATAATGAATTAATCAATCATACGATTTTCAGTATATAATCAATAGATCTCCGCCCTAACACCAAAACCCCTGACTATGGGGACATAAAAATCGGATGAGACCGTATAAACTAACGTCCCGTGTCGCAGTAGGTGCTGGCAAAAAAAGATCCCTCCCTGCTCAATGGCCCCGAGTGCCGCATAAAGGAAAAAATATGCAGCTCTCCACCGACAAGTAGTGGCTTCTCCGTATATATGAGTGAAAAATTCTCCAGAGGGATGTTAAACAACATACACACAAACAAATTAATACATAGCATTGTGATTATTATCAATAAAGTTACTGCATGATGGAAGTGTGATTCAGTCACTATACACATACATATTACAACGAGTGTTTGCATTATAAAATTGTTTTTCTTTTTATTTTCTAGTTTGTTCAAAGAATGAGTATTAAGATTGTCGAATGCTTCATGTTTATTAATACACAATATAATTTAAAAAAATATCATGATTCATTTGTTCATTTACAATACAGTAGCTTTACAATAAAACGGCCATAAGCAGAATCAGAACACACATTAAAAAATCTTGGAATCATAGTCATTATATCATATCATTTCTGCCAGGGAATAACCCCAAAGACTGAACTTGTAGCACTGCTTCAGGTACAGTCTCTGGGTCTTTGCTTCTGTAGTTGCTCGATTGCACCCAACAACGTTGTTCGAATCTGTAAGGTTTGCCCAATCTCTCCAAGCTCCCGGAACCACGTGATGATTTAGATCCTCCTGATCAAGATTTCCGTTTTGGAGATTTGGAAATGTCAATCGCATCAAATTATGAATACAGTAGATATGGTAAGTGTTTGGTTATTGTCACACGGGAGCTAAGAGGCATTGCCATATGTTGGCGAGTATTCTAAATCAACGCGCCTTGCTCTGCAGAGGCTATCATAGTTGAATATACTCTTTTCATTGGTCAAATTCCTTCTGGAGAAAGGTTTCATAAGCCATGTCCTGAGAAGGAAGGCGTCATCACCAACAATGAAATACGTGGTGTTTCTGTTATCATACGAGGGACAGCGTCTAGAAATCCAATATTTTGATTTTCGATGACATTTTTTAATTCCGATTTGTTAAATACAGTAGCATCAGAGGCAGAACCATTTCCACCTCCGCCAACCCCAATAAATTTATAATCAGCATCAACAAGCCCCATAAGAATGTAGTTGTAATAAAGTAAATCTCCGTTTCGGGGGCATTTCATAGCAATATGCTACCCTTCCAAAGCACTAAGAACATGGTCCAGGTTCCATCTAACTCTGAACTGTTGCCCCTCATCTGTAGTTGTTGGACAAGCAATTACTTTATCAGCATATTCTACTATTATACCTTCACATACTTCATCCCCTGCCGACCGATCATATCCAACGTGTGCTCTTTGTCATGATCAGATTTAAACGGTAAATACCGTCGTCAATTCAGCGTATATAAATAATGGACTAACAATTAGCATGAAAAACGTCAGTCAGCATTTGACTCAAATGATGAATTGTATTTGCTGACAAGGACATTGTATCGACCATAGAACTTAGGAAATGATGACTTTAAAGGAGCCTGCTGAAATTCTTGTTTCATCAACTTGTTTGTCCATAATATACCTTGTTAAAGAAATTGTTCATACGTAGAGCATGCTCTTGCGTATCCAATCTACTGAGATCTATGTAAACTCCGTATGCAGGTGATGAAGGTATATTGCTGCATAAGTAAGGGAAGTTGACGATGGAAAAATTAAAGTCGTCATAGAGCTTGGATGTTAGATTACCATTAACGTCTTTTTCAAGTGAAATATCTAAATATAAACAGATGTTTCAGACTCTGTGGTATATTTTAAATCAAGCTCACCAGGATACTCGAGTATATCGTATCGACATAGGAATGGAATTATCATTGTTAATTGACAGTACGTCTTCGATATATCTATGTTGTTACTCAAACCGTTTGTATTCGTATGAACTCGTCACTTTTCGTAGGAATATCGTGTATGTGAGACAATCCGGAGAAAGTTTTTTCCGATACAAACCGTGTTTTATAATCATGTTTCCGTTAGATGGCGTTTTTGGTCACAGAGGGTATAAAAATAGATAAAGCGGCATATTGAAGTTTGTTGCGAAGTTGATGCAGAAGTGGAGACCACAAACGGCTGTCAATTGATAAGTAGGTTGTAATTTTTTGAAAGAACAAGAGGCCCATGGGCCTTATAGGTCACCTGAGTATCATGTAACAACTTTCCTGCAATTGAATTTGGTTCGTGTTTTAAACAAAAAGCCATGAAATGCACAATTTTGAAAGAGGCACCATTGCTTATCATAATTATACGCTTACCATGCTTACTATGGTCACTTAATACCCAGAGGTAGATCAAAGTAACAAAGAGAAAATACTTTTCCCCTTTATTAACACCAGCTGTGCATCCCACTCCACAGGAACCACTGACCCTGGGGCCACATCTTTCAAAATTGTGAAAATTTTATCATAAATTTTATTTCATCATAAATGGTTGATTAATACCGAAGAGCAGATTTCAAAGCATTTTTTTTAGACAAAGTACCCCCTTCCCCCCTGACCCAGGGGCCCTGAAATTAACCATTTTGAAAGAGGCACCTTTCTTCATCATAAATATGTAATTAGATCATTTGCATATAACCATGAACAACGGAAAATATTTTCAAAAAATTCATGCATTTTCACTATATACTGTAGATTACTTATTTTGCGCTAGTGCTTTATTTCGCGAACTGGCTCTTTAACGCCAAATCGCGAGAATTATTTTTCGCGAATGGACAATGGATCAACAGAATTTACATTGATTTCAGCACCATCAAAATAAAAGCGAGTAATATGTTTTCGAGAGCGGTGCTTCTCGCGAAATTACGCGGAAATTAATTCCTCGCGTATGATTAGGAATCTACAGTAATCATTAGAGCCCGCTCTAACGCCAAAAACTCTGACCCAGGGGCCATGAAATTCACAAATTGGGAAGAAGCATCCTTCCTCGTCATAACTACTGTATGTTCATAAATGATTTAATTAATACCCATGAGCAGAGGAGAAGATTTTCTAAGAACTAATATATTTTTCACTATATAAACAGAGCCCCGCCCTAATACCAGAACCCGGCCCTGACCCAGGGGCCATGAAATTCACAATTTTTGATCAGACATTTTTTCTCATCATAACTTTTCACTTGGTTAGTTTATTTAATACCCAGGAGCAGAGAAGAAGATTTTTAAAGAATTTATGCAATTTCACTATATAATCAATTGAGTCTCGCCCTAACACCAGAACCCCTGACCCAGGGGCCACGAAATTCACAATTTTGGAAGAGGCAGCCGTATTCAACATAGCTATACGTGGTAAGTTTATTTAATGCCCAGGAACAGAGAAGATTTTCAAAGAAATAATGCATTTTCACTATATAATTTATTCAGCCCACCCTAGCTCTAGAACCCCTGACCCTTGGGCCATGAATTTCATAATTTTGGTAGAGGACTCAATGCTGATTACAATCATATCATCAGTTAGACTGCTTAATGTCCAGGAGTAAAGTAGAAGGTTTTTAAAGGTTGCATTAACTTTAGTGATTTTGGACCCACCCCTCAGGCCCCAGGGGAAAGGGACCATGAAATTCACAATTTTTGTTCCCCATCAACTATAGTTGCTTTGTGCTAAATTTGGTTGAAAATGGTTGATTGGTTGCAGAGAAGAAACTGATAATGTTCAAAAGTTAACACACGACGCACGTCGCACGACGACAGACGAAAACGGATAGCAATAGGTCACCTGAGTTTACTCGACGCACGACGAAATTAGAAAGCAATAATTCACCTGAGTTTACTCAGGTGACCTAATAAATATATATGAAGCTTTAGATGTGACTGAATAAATCTTTCCTGGCTTTGAATATTATTTATAACCAAGAAAGCTACCGAGAGAGCCAGTAAGAGCCAGTTATGATAAGAGCGGAGCTGTAAGAGCCAGTCACCAGCAGGGTCGAAGTTGTAAAAACCAATCGCTTAAGACCCTTTCACAATTGGCGCACGAGCACTTCACGACACTTTGCGATCGGAAAATTTTAGCTTCACACAAGCTCTCGCATACGTTGGACGATGTTTCGCATTCGTCTCGCATTCGTTGCATGCGTTTTAGTGGTCGCATTAAGTCTCCTCAAAATAGTCGACATGCACACTATTCAGACGCGACCAAATGCGATCCACATTTGTCGCAATTCAACGCACGAATATTAGTACGAGCGTCTTATAACGTTTTGTGTACTCACAAGAGTGATGCACGATTTTTAAAGGTCATAAGATGAATCGCAGCTGTATATGCTTGTGTTGTACGACAATAATACTGTTGCTCAACGTGCCTCATGTACTCTTGCAACGTTTTACTATGCACGATTTATCAGCTTCAATTTCCCATGCTTTGCCACTAATATATGTAAACTCTGTTTAAGCACCTCTGTTTTAGACCACAAATGACCATGGATGCTGCATCACCAATAACTCCTCGCCGTCTGCTTGGTATACTGAATCTCCGAATACTCCAGCATAGACATATGGTCGTGCGGGCATTACTTAGTCGTCGTCGACAAAGACATGAAAGACATGGAAGACGTTGGTAGGTCAAGCCATGGATTGAGAGGCGCATGTAATTTGACCAATATGAAACATTGATGACGGAGATAGAGAGAGAATGACAGGGGGACTTTTTGAACTGCATGAGAATGCCACCAGTCATATTTTACGAGCTACTGCAGCGCATTACTCCAAGAATCCAGAAAAGTGAACGTTACAGACGGCCACTAGAACCTGGGCTAAAGCTGGCTATTACCATCAGGTATATAGTGACAGGAAACAACTACAAGAACCTCCAGTATTCCTTCCGTGTGGCCCACGACACCATATCATTGTTCATCCCAGAGGTGTGCCAGGCCATTATTGATGAGTATGAAGACGACGAGTTTGCCTTTCCAACTAATCAAGATGAGTGGCGAGAAGTGGCACAGAAATATGGTGAAAGATGGAATTTCCACCACACATGCGGAGCCCTGGACGGAAAACATGTTGCCATAAGGAACCCACGTCAGTCACTCTACTACAACTACAAAGGGTTTCTCAGCATCCTCCTCCTGGACTTAGTCGACGCCGATTACAAGTTTATCTGGGCCGACGTTGATATTCAAGGCTCAGAAAAAAGCTGCTGCTACTTAGACTTCACTCATTCAAGGTACGGGCGGCGGCGGCCAAAACATCTGAAGACTGGGGATACATCTGGTTGTACATCTTGGGCTGGGGCTGCTTCTGTGTGAGGTCTTTAGGCCAAAGGACGGGCACTGACGCTGGTCTGACCGGAACCATCTGGGGGGGTCGCTGGTCTGTGTGGTTGTTGCAGGGGCAGCACTTCAAAGTGCTCCTGCTGCTCATTCTCCGCCCTGTCCTGGTACTTGCTGACGAGGGCGTACGCCTCTTTCGTGAAGTCCCGCCAGAGATGTCGAGGATGGGGTCGGAGGGCTTGCAACATCCAGTTCACCCTGGCCTGCTTCTCGTCACTGCTGTGAATCATTGTTACGTCGACCTTTGCAGTCAGGTCAACCGTCTGCCTGTCAGTCTTCTCCAGCAGGTCAATGTTTGCTATATCCAAGTCCTTCTTTCTCAGCTTCTTCCTGGTGGGTGCCTGTGTAACCGAGGAGGAGGGCTCACTATCCTCGTCCTCTTCATCAGCTGGTAATTGTACGAGCTGGGATCCCTGTGCATAATGTGCCTTCTCATGAAGCCTAAGTTTCTTTTCACCCACTTCTGCCTGGCTGTGAGGTTGCATCTTTTCTGGCCACTCTTCTTTTTCTGGACCTTGCCCAGGATGGTCCGCTGGGATCTATACCAGGGCCGGATGTGTGCTACTGAGAAGACACAAATGCCTATATTGGTTAACATTAAGAATTTAAAATATTTAACAATAAAATATATCAAAATAAATTAATTAAAATGTTCAATAACATTATTTGGATATAACCACCAGTCAAATTCATAGCTGCTGCCTTTTGCTGAATCAGGCGATCTTTTTTCTTGGAGTTTTAAAGTCACTACGACTTTTATCATAGAAGCAGGGGTTTTCTTAGTAAAAGTCTGTCAGCTCTTGTTCCTGCTCTAGGGTCAGGTCCAGGGATTTCTGTTTGCTAGGATCTTCCTCGTCCTTATCCTCACTGTACCCATCCGGTTCTAAAGGCTTAACTGGCTGATCTGGTGGCCCTTCCCCCTCGTCGACAAGTTCAGGCGGATTATGAACAGGACTCAGTTGCTGCGGCAGGTCCTGGGCCTCCTCCTCCTCCTCCTGGGTCTTCTTTCTACGGTTTACCTTGGCTTTACCTGTAGCTTTTGTCATCTTTTTGGGAGGCATCTCTCGCATTCGACTGACGAGGGTCGGAAACGGATAGTATACATGTATATATATATTCCCCTTCTCACTAGCACGATCATTCGCACCATGAAACGCATGATTGCACGAGCGACTTACGTCCAATCGCATTGGTGCACGTTTAATCGTCCGATCACCTGATCACTCGCGCGATCCTTTCGCATTATCTTACAACACTCGCTTTCATTGTACAACAGTCGCACATAGATGCAAGATATATCGTAAGATTCAATGCACAACGGTCGCTTTAGATCGTGCGAATTTCGTACGAATACGTTTCCATATGCGATTATTTCAGCAACAGTTTACGATCCAAATCAACGTTTTTCGGTCGCACGAATATTTTGTCCTTCTGCTCGTGCGCCAATTGTGAAAGGGCCCTTATAGAAGCCAACATCACTTTGATTTATTGTACATAATTAATAAAAGACAAGTAGTCTTCGATTAAAAATCTTATAGTGTCCACGATTGTTTTGAATATCTTCAAAATAATCACCGCGTTTGGCGATTTCCTGCGATGAAACACAAATTACATAGGCGTCGGAAGCAAATAGAAAGTGGAAGGGGGGGGGGGGGGGGGGGGCTAAACCACCAAAAAAAGGTAAACTCCAATTTTCAATGCCTAAATTATGTATCATTATATATATTTGCAAAAAAGTGCCCCCCCGGGGCCGACGCCTATGAATTAGGAAGATATCTTGATTATCTCCACGGTGAACGCCGAATTTACTGCGATTTTGTAATTCAAACTCTTTTGAACCTAAAAGTCGTGGCAGTGTGATATAATAATCTAGAAAAGAACACGAACCGTTAACAGGGAAAACATGTAATTGATGGAAACCCAAAAAGTAAGATCAGGGGCTCTGGTGTTAGGGCGGGGCTCTGTTGAACATATATAGTTTGTATGTTTTAACGTCCCTCTCGACGATTTGACACTCATATTGAGACGCCACCATTTGCCGGTGTAGAGCTGCAAATTTTGTCCAAAACTCAGTACTTCGAACCATTGAGCAGGGAGGGATCTTTTTTTCGTGCCAGCACCTACTGCAACACGGGACCTCGGTTTATACGGTTTCATTCGAAGGACCGGTCTCCACGTCCCTCGAGGACTCGAATCCACGACGTATGATATAAAAAAAATAAAAACTGCTCCTTTGCCAAGCGCTCGGCACTTCGAATTGAAACTGATTTTCCCGCGATAATACGTATAAAACCGAGGCCTCGTGTCTTGACAGGCGTTGGGACGATAGAGATCCCTCATTGCTAAACCGTGAGTGACTGACGAGTAAAGGTCTGAAATGTAAAGCAGTTCACAACTGGTATTTGGTAATGGCTTCATGTAAGTGAAAAATTCTCAAACGGAACGTAAAACACGAATCAATCAATTATTCCCCTTTTAATGAGCCTGGGGATGTTAGATGGATATGTTAGTTTTTAATATCTCTAAAATCCAATACTATCAAATTGAACTTGATGTATCAAAGCAATACCTACTGGATTCCTTAACTACATTAAATTTTAACAAGCAAAGATCAGGGAAACGATTTACCAGGCCTCGTCCATTACTCTTCACCGAACTATTAGAAACAGTGAATGAAATAAAAAAGAAACAACAATGAATATTGTACAACGGTATATATTCAAAATGGATTTTCCCCATGGGGTCTTAATTTCATGGAAACAAGACTTTATTTTCATTCAAGCTGCATGTGCGATGATGTCTTGGATTGCAAATGTATGTCCTAAATGAACTGATGTACTTTGGGGAAAGATTTATACGAAATTTAATCCTGTATGAAACGTAAATAAACCCTTCGCGAAAAATTCGAGGTCCTGTATTACGGTATTTGCTGGCACGAAAAAGATCCATCCCTGCTCAATGTCCCTGAGCGCACAGTATAGGACAACTTTGGAGCTCTCACCTGAAAATGGTGGCGTCTCTATATGAGTGTACAATTCTCTAGAGGGACGTACGTTAAACAACATACAAACAATCATAACTAAGCATTTATTTATTTTTTGATTTACTCAGGGACAAATGAGACGATATCTAAAGAAATAATGCATTTTCAATATATATTCAAGTCATCTGCGTGGCGCAGTAGTAAGAGCGTCTGCTACAGTGTCGCAGAGCAAGGAGTTGATCTTTACGTCGCGGGTTCGAATCCCACTGTGGGACTTGTGGACCCGTCTTTCGAATGAGACCGTATAAACCGAGTAGCCGTGTCAGAGGTGGTGCTGGCACAAAAACATCCATCACTGCTCAATGGTTCTGAGTACCGAGTACAGGACAAAAATTGCAGATGTCTACCGGCAAATGGTAGCGTCTCCATATGAGTGAAAAATCCTCGAGAGGAACGTTAAAACATACAAAATATATATGTTCAACAGAGCCCCGCCCTAACATCAGAGCCTCTCAGTGGTCTTACTTTTTGGGTTTCCATTAATTTCATGTTTTCCCTGTTAACGGTTCGTGGTCTTTACTAGAGCGTTAAGGTCGTATCACACTGTCACGATTTTTAGGTTGAAAAGAGAATTTCTTATTAATGTACATAATTCTTGCATTTGGATACTGGTTACAAATGTCTTGCATAAAAACAGCCTAATGAAGAATTCTATCTTTTTTCTCTTCCTACTTTTTGTTTTCGCAGTCTTATTTTTCTTTAACTTCTGTGCTCTCTTTTTCGCTCAATCGTTTCGATCTGTTCTATTTTTTCCATGTTCAACCACCTCCCACTGGTAGAATTTTGACGTCACTTACATGTAACTGTTTTCTTATTTATCACCTGTATGTTGCTACTGGTGAAAATTAATTCGTCAATTCTCTATTTTGTTTGAATGTGAATAACCATTAAGTTACATAAACAGCTTCAATAACGTAAGGGAATGTCACTTTCTTTATGTAACTGATTTGTCAGACGAATAAACAATTTCATCAATTACATTTATTTATTATTTAAAAATATATTTTTGAATATTGGAGAAATTGAAAAAAATCGGTCAAAACTTCATGAAAAGTAAAACTTAAAAAAAAGCTTTCAAACCGTAATATTCATGTAGATTAAGATGGAAAGAGTTTCAATTTATGAATAGGAATTTTAAATTCCAATCAATCTACATCGTGAAATATGAACATTAAAACTGCAATTGATGTTTTATACGATGCTTTTTAAGCTCATTATATAGGAAAAAGTACGATAAAAAATCATCATTTAGCTTAACATTTGTTGTAAGGCTTGCCATTAATGTCGTTAAGATAAAATTTAAAAAAAAGGAATATGTCTTTCATTTTGAGTTCAAACGGATAATATATACCGTAAAAAAGTGAAAAATTAATTTTAAAATATCGTTGAGATATCTTAATGTCGAAAAGAAAGTAACAGCAGGGGCTTTTTTCATGTAGACTTTTTAAATTCATTCTCTTTAATATGAATGCAGAAATAAGTCGAGTACTCATGGGATTTCCAACAGTTGTGTAAGACTTGACTAATGGCCGGATCTACATTAATAAAAAGAACCAGAAGCCTCTGTCGAGACTGTAGCTCTACTGGTTTGTACTTATAATAAAGGAAGAGAAAAGAAGTAGTTGGGACATAAAACTTTACGAAAGCAATAAATAGAATAATGATCCTTGATTAAGTCTCTCTTTGGTGGCAAGATTGCAATAAGACTACAACTGTACAATTAGCAATTAATAAAATTTTACAGAATTTTCAATTTAGTTACCATGGCAACATCGTTCATCAAAATCAAAAAACCAAAACTGATATTTATGCATCTAAGTGTAGTCTACTTGTATGCCAAGTTATATTATAATCAGACTTAAACTGTATTTGTAGTAGCATTCTGAAAATATTTCACAGAAAATTTTATTTTTAGTAACCACGACAACACCATTCATCGAAATCAAAAACCAATAAATAGAATTGTTTCTTGGTGTAGTCTACTTGTGTGCCAAGTTATATTGAAATCAGACCAAAAATGTAGGAGGAGTAGTATTTTGAAAAATTTATAGACAGACAGACAGACGGACGGACGCATTACTATCGCATAAGCTCTTCCAGAATAACCGTTCTGTCTGCTCGATTGGTTTAGTAGGTAGACTTAGAAGGCCTTCTCAGCCTTCAACATGGAAGGATAGCATTCTAATATGGCGTCAAGCAGGTGGTTGAAAACTTTGGGGACTTTTATTATTGTAAATAAACCAAACTTTAAACAAAATACAGTTGCAGAAACTTTGGGGACTTTTATTATTGTAAATAAACCAAACTTTAAACAAAATACAGTTGCAGAAAATATTTATATAATGTATGAATGGCAATTCTATCTGTTAAGAAGCATTTTTTTCTGCTATGTAATATGCAGTAAAATCAACCATCGAACACAGATTTATAATTTTCCATGTAATATGGGTTGAATATTTGAGCCATAAATAGGTCCCTGATTTGACCATAATTATTTTATCTTTATACATGTAGTTTAATATTCTTCTGTCTCACGCACTTGATGTTTTAAACCTTTCTTTACATAAATAAAAAAAAAATCCAAAACTATTATATTAAATAAAATTCTCCCATCCTTAATTATCTCTTCAAGTTTCCTTTTTGAACTAACATTTAATGCTTTAAATTAAAGGATTCAAAATCTTGAAAAACAAATACTGCAGTAATTCAAAACATTGCAGATAACATTCAATAATATTCAATACCCTTCTGAACACTTGATTTAGACATACATATTCAAACCCTTCCGACATTCCCCTCTGGTTCTAGAAGGGTCCGAATCGAGTGGGCTCCCCTGGTCTCTGACCAGTAGAGCTAAAAATCTGCCATCTTTTTAATACTCGTATCAACTTTAGAATACCTGTGTGCAAAATAAGAAAGTTTCTAAACAAAAATATTTTGCAATCGACCAAGGCTAAGGTGTACATAGTTTTACAAGTTAACATTATATAAATACAGTGGAGCCTCATTTATCCGGACGCTTTTGTTCCCAGTCAATTTGTCCGGATATGTGAAGCGTCCGGATACCTGAATCACCAGTTAAACAAGACAAAATAACATTAAAAAATTCTGCTCCGATAAAAAATCGTCCGGATACTGAAGCATCCGGATATCTGGCGTCCGGATATCTGAAGGTCCACTGAATTGAAAATTTTCACCCCAAGAAAACTATTGTCAACCGAGGCGCAGCCGAGGTTGACAATTGTTTTCGAGGGGTGAAAATGTTACACTCAACTACAAGCAATATTTATTATATTATACTGAATGTTTTGTTCAAATACATATAACAGGGAACCGAGCGCGCATAAATTCTGCGCAGCTTGAATGAAATGGATAACGCGATATTATCCAGACTTTAGGGGACGACCATTTGATTCTGAGGGGGGGGGGGGCCTGGCAGATTTTGGAAATAAATAATCTGTCCCTGAAAATGTTGAAAATAAATAATCTGTCCTCCTCTGCAAAGAAAATAAATAATCTGACCTTGACTTATGATATTTAAATATTGTGAAAATACCTTTTTATTTCCGTGTAATTTAACCTCAGAATCTTCAATTCAGCATTTTTTTTGGGCTCGCTTCGCTCGCCATTTTAGAACCAAATAATATTTAAAATCAGATTACCAGACTGGATACTTGTAGTCAGTTGATCAACATGACAATGAGCACTCAGTAGATGTGATGAATCACTTTAAAAACAAGCCAATTCTTAAACACCACAAAAGATAGATTTTCTTTTCAAAGAATTATACTTCCCGATAAATTTATACAAAGTATACAGTGGCGGATTTAAGGAAGGCATACATGTGTATGACCCTCCCCTAAAATTTCAAAGTATGATATGAATTATATTAATATTGCCATGCTTTAAGTACAATACCAATAAAAATACACAAAAACCCAAGAGCTTCAGGGGGCTTCGCCCCTTGCGCCCCCTTTATTCAAAGTATGATATGACTAGTATTAATTATGTCATACTTTGGAACATAACTAACCAATTCCTACATAATTGTGCCTGCTTTTACTCTTGAAATACACAACCAGAAGTCTCTGTCGAGACTGAAGCTCTACTGGTTTGAACTTATAGCAAAGGAAGAGAAGAGTACTTAAGCAGCTGGGATTTGAAACTTTACAACAGCAATATATAGAATAATGATCGTTGATAAAGTCTCCTTATGTTCTTAGTGTAGTCTACTTGTGTGCCAAGTTATATTGAAATCAGACCAAAACTGTAGGAGGAGTAGCATTTTAAAACAATTTTACAGACATTTCAATTTTTAGTAACCACGGCAACACAGTTCATCAAAATTAAAATTTGATACACAGAATTATGTATCTTAGTGTATTCTACTTGTGTGCCAAATTATACTGAAATCAGATCAAAACTGTAGGAGGAGTAGCATTTTGAAAGAATTTCACACAGAAATTTCTATTTTTAGTAACCACGGCAACACCGTTCATCGAACTCAAAAACCGATACACAGAATTATGTATCTTAGTGTAGTCTACTTGTGTGCCAAGTTATACTGAAATCAGACCAAAACTGTAGGAGGAGTAGCATTTTGAAAGAATTTCACAGAAATTTCTATTTTTAGTAACCACGGCAACACCGTTCATCGAAATCAAAAACCGATATACAGAATTATGTATCTTAGTGTAGTCTACTTGTGTGCCAAGTTATACTGAAATCAGACCAAAACTGTAGGAGGAGTAGCATTTTGAAAGAATTTCACACAGAAATTTCTATTTTTAGTAACCACGGCAACACCGTTCATCGAACTCAAAAACCGATTTACAGAATTATGTATCTTAGTGTAGTCTACTTGTGTGCCAAGTTATATTGAAATTAGACCAAAACTGTAGGAGGAGTAGCATTTTGAAAAATTGTTTACAGACAGACGGACAGACAGACAGACGGACGGACGCCGGACGCATTACTATCGCATAAGTTCTTCTGGTCTCTGATCAGTAGAGCTAAAAACCCACGAGCTTCAGGGGGCTTCGCCCCCTGGACCCCCTTCATTCAAAGTATGATATGACCAACATTAATAATGTCATACTTTGCTATATAATAACCAATACCACTATAATTGTCCTGGTTTTACTCTTAAAATACCCGAAAACCCAAGAGCTTCTAGGGAATTTCCCTCCCTTGGCCTCCACCAGTGCTTCGCCCAGAACCCACTGGGGGCCTTAACCCGGCCCCAGACCTCTTGCTTGAACGAAGTTATACACACCCCCCATCCTGAATCCGCCTATGGTATATAAATGATAAGTCTTTTAGAATCAATCGATCAAGGTACCCTAAGACAAAGAAGAAAATAAATAATCTGTCCTCGATAATCTTGAAAATAAATAATCTGTCCTTGACAGGCATGAAAATAAATAATCCGTCTCAAAAAAAATTGCCAGGCCCCCCCTCAGAATCAAATGGTCGTCCCCTTATAGTACCACTTCTAACTGTGATGTCCAAAATGTTAATAGCACTTAGTGGGATTTCTCAGGAAAATCACATGGTGTCATGATAATTTGAACTCACAATCATGAATATTTTTTTAAAGATATCAAGCCCTAAATCTCAGAGTTCCATGGTAAAATGTTGATATTTTTAGTCCTACGAACTATCCCACCTTTCTCCCATGGGAGAAAAAAAGTGTTAAATGGTTTATTTTATCCCATTGTGCAACTTTTGGCCCTGTGAGTTTCTGAAAAATCAGAATACTCAGGTTTAATTTTAAAATATGTTAAATTTCACTTGGACCCTTGGTGACTTCATATCAAATAAATATGACGTAATTTTTTCTCTTGTCCATGTATTATGACGTCATGAATTTCGTCATTTTCCTCAAATCTTGAAAATTTCTTTAAAAGTGACCAAAAATTTAATCTGTATGTGAATATTTTGCATAGCCCCCAACCTCTGATCTAAAATGTTCAATTATATTATGAAAGAACTGTTTCAGAAGATTCTAATCCATGAAAAAATTTTTGGATCGCGGGGTGGGCTCATATTTTTATCGACAGTTGAAGATGCTCAATTTCACCCATTTTCTTCAAAAATCAAGAACATTGCAGTTTCACAACGCCTGAGTTTCCAAACTTGGACACTTAGAGAAATTTTTTTTTACAGGAAATGAAAGCACTAAGTCTCTACTTTATGTTGATGTTCGAAATGGGACGTGAAGACCTGGTCAGTTAATTGGTATATTGACAGGGTCATTTTATGGAACTTGACAATGATGCATTTCTCCCATACATTGTTAAACATGGGATGTATCTTATTTAATATGATGATGATACCCACGAACTAGGAACTACGGAATATATCCCATGTTTAACTAATTTGTAGGCGAAAACTTCTCATTGCTCTTATTAAATGGAAATTAAATGATTGATCGTTTGTTGTTTTAGTTTGGAGAATTTTTCACTTATATAGAGACAGTGAAGGGCTTTACAATCAGACGTTTACTCGACACTCAGGGCCATGCATTGAGCAATGAGGGATCTTTATAATTACAAAGCCTACCGTTATCTTGGGTCTCGGTTTTTAACAGGTCGGAGAGAATACTCGAAATCGGGTATTATCCGTGACATCGCGTATAATACCCGATATCAGGGTATCGTTGAATCCGCGAAATCGGGTATTCCGTGCAACTTTCTTTAAAAACAAAAGAAAAAAGCAACGGCGCATTATGCCAGTTACTGTTACTTGTACATCAGTATCTTTTGGATTTATTTTAAAGTTAAATGTGTACATCTTTTCATGAGCTTATAATACATTGAATTTCTCAATATAGATCGAGGTACAGTAATATTGAAATATGAATTACATAGTCAAAATTTCACATTTCTTATAGTTTTTACGTTTATGGATATGTTAATGAACAAACTGAAATAATGGAGTGTTCAATTGCCTTGGAAACTCTTGTCTTACTTTTTGGGAATATAATTCCTCATTGGACATTAAAATTTCATAAAAATTGTAGCCACTTCCTTTCTTTATTATACTATTTGAGAGACAGGGTAAATTTTACCTCTTTAGCTTCTATATTTTTCTTATATCTTATACCTCAGTATAATATGCGAATACAACGCACTATCTAATTGGTTCTAGACAATATGTCACAGTTTTCTTTTAGTTATTTTATCTGCGATACTTATTACTCATGGCAATAACTTTTCCTAATACTCATCTATAATGAAAAAATGTGTTAAAAAATAAACATGAATTGTAGTTACTTGTAGTATCACATTGTGTTAGAAAATAACAGGTTGCTTTTTGTTTACCTATATAATTTTTATTTGATGAATAAATCTTCCCTACAATTAAAAATATATAACCGAGTTTAACCGACCGTGACATTCAAAGAGAGGTCTCTTGGACACATGTAGAACACAGTCGAGGTTGTTTTGTCAGAGGTGGTCAAGAAGCCTTTATCCCCCCCCCCCCCTTTGAAGTCGCCAAGAAATGGTAAAATATTGATGACTTAGAGAAATTAAACGGTCAACAGTTATGTTCTCTCATAAGCTGTATTCCTGAAACTATTACTGTCTCTGCTAAAATGTTGAAGACATATTCTGCAAATATGAATGAATGATTAAAAAAAAAAGATTTTCAAAAAAAAACAGAAAGAGGTTTTTTTTAGCCGAAATTTTAGACATTTTTATCATTAAATTATTTATACATTCATAAATAAATTTGATTTTATGCACAAGATGAATGTGAAAGTAATTAATGACTCATAATTAGATACAATAGACAATCCCTTGTTTATACATAGCATCATATCTTGTGTGTGAAATGTGTTTCCGTATAATTTTATTTATTTACAAATTGTTCATGTTTGTCGTGTTGATGTGAAATTATTATAAATTCCCGAATTCTGATACTTTTCCATTCTGTTGTGTTGGGAATGAACATTAGGAAGATGCATATACTTTCAACATTATGAAAAATATAAAGCAAATCGAACGCCTTTTTGTGTGCAGATCATGAAATGTACCGACCTCCACGGGTATTTGTTGTCCTGAGCGCATTTATCTTGACGCCCAAATTCTTACTTGGCTAGTGATACCTTTAGAAAACATGGATATCTAGATGAAAGTTAACTCGGCAACATGCGCCATCCCATTGTTTCAGTTTTATTAGGTGATTACACCTCCTATACCCGATTTCGCGGATTCAACGATACCCTAATGTCGGGTATTATACGCGATTTCACGGATAATACCCGATTTCGAGTATTCTCTCCGACCTGTTTAAGGGTTTTATCCGAAAGACCCACAATTTTCAATTGAAAATGCCGAGCGCTCGGAAAAGGAACAGTATCGTCTGAGGTCAGTCACTGTCATGGTTCCATTCCACGACCTTCTGATCAAGGATCGAGGTCTCGACCTACTGAGCAGGAACACGTAGGAAGTGTTTCAGATTGTAGATATCTAGGCTTTGTAGAATTGTTTTTAATCAAGGTAGAAGCATAAGTCGATAAATATTTGTAAGTAATACTAGGTGTGGACAACTACACTTTGTCAAAGTTTTCTTTCTTTGGTTTCACTTATTTTCATCGTGTTTAATTAGCTAGTCTGTGTCGTCTAACCAGGGTGTAAAAAATGATTGCCTGCATGGGGTCGTGTGAATGTTTTTTTTTTCTAGATGTAGCACCTTTGATGATGTAGAGAATAAGATGAGAGGCCGAATGTTTTTTTTCGCAGAAGAAAGACCTCACTTGCTGTGGAGAACTCCCATTCGGAGAATAATAACCTAAGGGAGTGCTTTATGTTTATATGCCCTATTTAGAAACATAGTTTCGTAGTAACAACTTTTAACTACTATTTTTTACATGCACATAAAATGAAACATATCCAAACAGTATTTCAAAATGTCGCTATCTGCTATATTTATATATATATATATATATATATACTTTAGGTATCACTTTAATTTTTTTTCTACCTTTACAGTTTTTTGGGGTAAATTTGCACAATAAATCATATAACTATTATATACGTGAATTCCAGTTTGCGACGTTTAACGGGAATTTTCTTTCAATGCAAAACAGCAAACTAATCAAGTATAGTTACTATTCAGCTCAATTGAAATTTGGGTTTTTCAAAAAAGAAACTGTAAAATAATACTTTGTTATCACAATCTTTTTTCAGTCGAAATTTATTGCAATAAAACAATTTATGGAAATGGAATAAACGAAGAATTTTATTAAAAATGCTAATTTTTGATTTCTGTTAACACGCATTCTCTGTAAGCACCAAAAAATCTTGGAAACGACATGTCTCGGATTTTGATGAAATTTTTACCATAGGTGTGTCTTGGTACAAAACTAGTAAATATGGTGTCGGAAGTTCCACACGTGCACTTGATTGCCATGGAGACGGATCCATTGAATTCGGCCATTTTTGGCCCATTTTGACTAAATGAAAACATGAAAATTGAGGAAATGTAAATGAATATTTATCGGTATCTAATACACTCTAACAAAAATCATTGGATCATATGATAACATGACCTTTTAAGGTACACAGAGCATATAAACGTTTATTCTAGAAATATTCTTCCTGTAAGAAAAAGGTCATGCAAACTGACATGGTTTCTAAAAATTTGAAAAATGGGGAAATTGTAATATTTTGAGATATTTGAGGCTAAATAAGAAAAATTGTCCGCGGAAATTTCCCAAATCTCATATGTGTTATTATACTTGGGAATAAGTAATGTCATTTCATGAAAAAACATAAGTGGGCTTTTGCTCCTATTTTTAGTAACATGTATCTATAAATAGATGTATTTTAGAAAAATGTGAAAAATCAAATTTTGGCAAAGTTTAAATTGACATTAATGCATGATTAGAACGTATGTTGTAAAATTTGAAATTTTAATGATAAGAGCTGGACACCACTAGCTGGTATGGACAACGGTTGATGGAATTCCCATTTCTATTTTTAGTAACAGGTGGCTAAATGTAGATATGTCTCTGAATATTAGGAAAAATGGCATTTTTGTTCTAATTGGAAGCTTCATATAAAAAGTCCTAACGAAAATAAAGCTTTCTACAATATGCTTTCAGAATGTACATGACATTGTGTTTGTTCAAAATTTGCTACAATATTGAGGATGGACTCTTGTATCATTTAATGGCAACAATGGTCTAAAAATAGATTACTCGAATAATTAAGAAAATATAGATTATTGCACCTTTTCAGGCAATTTTTAGATGTAGTTGCTGCATAATTAGGAAATATTTTGTAAAATCTTAAATGTAAATAACAAGAGATGGATACCACTAGCAGATATGGATAATTGATGAGGGGAATTCCCATGTCTATTTTTAGTATCAGGTGGCTAAATATAGAGATGTCTCTGAATATTAGGAAAAATGGCATTTTTGTTCTAATTGGAAACTTCATATAAAAAGTCTTAACAAATATAAAGCTTTCTATAATATGTTTACAGAATGTACATGTGTTTGTACAATAACTGCCACAATATTGAGGATGGACTCTTGTATCATTTTATGGCAACAATGGTCTAAAAATAGATTACTCGAATAATTTGAGAAAATGTAGATTATTGCACCCTTTCAGGCACTTTTTAGATGTAGTTGCTGCATAATTGGGAAATATTTTGTAAAATTGTAGATGTTAAAGACAAGATCTGGACACCACTAGGTGGTATGGATAATTGTTGAAGGGAATTCCCATTTCTATTTTTAGTATCAGGTGGCTAAATATAGAGATGTCTCTGAATATTAGGAAAAATGGCATTTTTGTTCTAATTGGAAGCTTCATATAAAAAGTCCTAACAAATATAAAGCTTTCTACAATATTCTTTCAGAATGTACATGTGTTTGTACAGTAATTGCCACAGTATTGAGGATTAACTCTTCTTTCATTTCATATCAACAATGGTCTAAAAATAGATTATTCGAATAATGGAGAAAATGTAGATTATTGCACCTTTTCAAGCACATTTTAGATGTAATTGCTGCATAATTAGGAAATATATTTTGTAAAATTTTAGATGTTAATGACAAGATCTGGACATTCCACATGAGTTTCCTTTCCTGGCCCAGGGGTTCTGGAGAAGATTTTTAAATATTTTCTAGCTGGCCAGGTATGAATGATGGTTGATGGGGAATTCCCATTTCTATTTTTAGTATCAGGTGGCTAAATATAGAGATGTCTGAATACTAGGAAAAAAGGCATTTTTGTTTTAACTGGAAGCTTCATATAAAAAGTCCTAACAAAATAATATAAAGCTTTCGACAATATGCTTTCAGAATGCACATGTTTGTACAATAATGCTACAATATTGAGGATGGATTCTTGCTTCATTTTAAAGCAACAATGGTCTAAACATAGATTACTCGAATAATTTAGAAAATGTAGATTTTTGCGCCTTTTTAGGCACTTTATAGATGCCATTGCTGCTTAATTAGGAAGTATATCGTAAAATTTGAGATGTTAATGACAAAAGCTGGACACCATTAGTCGGTGTGGACAATGGTTGAGGGGGTTTCCCAATTCTATTTTGAGTATCAAATGGCGAAATATAGATTTGTCTCTAAATATTAGGAAAAAATGGCAGTGTTTTGCTAATTTGAATCTTCCTAGAAAATGTCTTAAATATAAAGCTTTCTACAATATGCCTTCGAAATGAACACTTGTTTGTACAGGAGTTGCTTCAATATTTAGGACTGACCCTTTTTTTATACCAAAAATGATCTAAAAAGATTCCTAGAATAATCGAGAAAATATGGGTTATTGTACCTTTTCAGGCAATGTTGGAAAGAAAAATCAATGTTATACCGTTAGTCTGGAAATTTTTGCTGCAGATAAATTTTTAGCAAATTTGCGAGTTCATTGCATTCGCAAAAATATTTTTCTTAAAAATAAATTACAAAAAAGAAAATGTTAACAAAGCAGTGGTTATTCGCAAAATTTTGATACGTAAAAATTAATAAGCACCATTTTGACCTGAATTCGCAAAATAAAATCGACGTAAAAATTTCCCGATTTACAGTAGACGTTGTGTGACTGAAAAATAATTCCAATTTATTTAGTGAAATGCACACTATCTGAATGTGGGGCTCTCTTTTCTATTTATAGCACATCCACTTATGTGTAGCAACTTCTCAGCAGAAGAAGAAAAATGACAAAGAATTAAAGGAGCTTCATTGATAAATTATTTACGAAATATACTACTGTATTCAACATGTTCAATATGTCATGAGTATAATAAAGTTTTCCTAGTAAAATAATCATGTGACTGATAAGTATAAACTAGATGTAATATCGGTAGTAACCGTTAACTAACAAGCATAAAAACAATGATGATAATCGGTTCTACTTATATTTGAAATATGCGAAATCAATGAGGACTTCCAAGTCTATTTATAGAAACAAAGAACAAGGTACAGTTTCAATACAAAATATTTAAAGCTCTATATTTTTCTAATATATGAAAGTGATATAGGAAATCAAAATTCACTCTTTCTGAATCATAAGAATTCCCTGCAGTAAAAATACACAAATCGTTTTTCTTATATGACCTCCTAAATGCTAATTGTGACGTCATTAACTTATGTATTTTCCCGTATTTTCTTAAAAAGTTGCAGAAGACATCAATTTTCAGTGGAATATTTTCTTTCAGAAGACATACTCTGCCACTCTCGCCCAGAGAGATTTTTAGATAACCGATATGTAATTTTTTATAGCAGTTTACATAAGCCAAAAATTAAAGAGGGCGACGGTGGCTAAAGGAAAATCAGCATAGAAATGAGTCATTTTGAGGCTTTCTGCATTAAACTTAAAAGTGTATCAAATTAATGACTTCATATATCCTGAACGACCCCCCTTCGTATCATTTTCTTTAATGATCTATCATATTCATCTACTCAATGATTGTTACAGCTAATTTCACAACTTTTTAAGAACATTAAATTTTTAGGGCACAATAAAGCTCAAACCGTACCTTCTTATAAAAGAGACCAGAGGGCATCAACAGTCATGAGAGTAACCCTGTAACAGATCAGTGAAATGGCATTTTAACAAGGTCTTGTTATTAGACATTAGATTCCCTAGTTTCTCCACTTGTTTAAAGAGAAAATCCCTATAGTTGGTACATGTATTAACAAAAATCCTTAGATACTCTGTGACAATTTTGACAAAAAATGACAAAAGGTTCTTGAAATATAGTGACTATCAAAAAAAAAAATGCAGACCACAGAAACTGCCATATAGAATATGTTCTTTGAGTCTTCGTCTAAAAAAATTAAAAGTCTTTGGACAAAATAAACTTGTAGATGAAAATACAGGTACATTGTCAAAGACTAGAATTAGGACAATCAGGAATTATTGAATTGAAAAATGGCATAAATATCTATATTTCGCCACGTCATACTAAAAATAGTAAAAGGAACCCCCTCAACTTTTGTCCACACTAGCTAGTTTTGGCCAGCTACTGTCATTAACATCTCAAATATTACTATATACTTCCTAATTATGCAGCTATGACATCTAAAAAGTGCCAGAAAAAGTGCAATAATGTACATTTTCTCGATTATTCCAGGAGTCTATTTTTAGACCATTGTTGCTTTAAAAAGAAACAAGAGTTCATCCTCAATATTGTAGCAATTATTGTACAAACAAGTGTTCATTCTGTTGGCATATTGTAGAAAGCATTATATTTATAAAAACATTTTGTACGAAGATTCAAATTAGCATAAAACTGCAATTTTCCCTAATATTAAGAGTACTTCATATATATATATTACGCCACGTGATACTAAAAATAGAAATGGGAATTCCACTCAACCATTGTCCCTACCTGCAAAATGTTGTCATTTACATCTAAAATTTTAAAATATACTTCCTAAGTAATCAGCAATGACATATATAAAGTGCTTAAAAAGGTGCAGTGATCTACATTTTCTCCATTATTCGAATAATCTATTTTTAGACCATTGTTGGTATGAAATGAAACAAGAGTTCATCCTCAATATTGTGGAAATTATTGTACAAACACATGTACATTCTGAAAACATATTGCAGAAAGCTTTATATTTGTTAGGACTTTTTATATGAAGCTTCCAATTAGAACAAAAATGCCATTTTTTCCTAATATTCAGAGAGATGTCTATATTTAGCCACCTGATACTAAAAATAGAAGAAGGGGAATTCCCCTCAACAATTATCCAAACCAGCTAGAGGTATCCAGATCTTGTCATTAACATCTAAAATTTTACAAAATATTACCTAATTTTGCAGCAACTACATCTTTAAGTGCCTGAAAGGGTGCAATAAGCTACATTTTCTCAAATTATTCGAGTAATCTATTTTTAGACCGTTGTTGCCATAAAATGAAACAAGAGTCCATCCTCAATATTGTAGCAATTTTTGTGCAAACACAAGTACATTCTGAAAGCATATTGTAGAAAGCTTTATATTTGTTAGGACTTTTTATATGAAGCTTCCAATTAGAACAAAAATGCCATTTTTCCTAATATTCAGAGACATCTCTATATTTAGTCACCTGATACTAAAAATAGAAATGGGAATTCCCCTCATCAATTATCCATACCTGCTAGTGGTATCCAGATCCTGTCATTTACATCTAAAATTTTACAAAATATTTCCTAATTATGCAGCAACTACATCTAAATTGCCTGAAAAGGTGCAATTATCTACATTTTCTTAATTATTCCAGTAATCTATTTTTAGATCATTGTTGCCATTAAATGAAACAAGAGTCCATCCTCAATATTGAAGCAATTTTTGCACAAACACATGTACATTCTGAAAGCATATTATAGAAAGCTTTATATTTGTTAGGGCTTTTCATATAAAGCTACCAATTAGAACAAAAATGCCATTTTTCTTAATATTCAGAGACATCTCTATATATAGCCACCTGTTACTAAAAATAGAAATGGGAATTCCATCAACCGTTGTCCATACCAGCTAGTGGTATCCAGCTCTTGTCATTAGAATCTCAATTTTTACAACATACGTTCTAATTATGCAGTAATGACAATTAAAACTTTGCCAAAATTTGATTTTTCACATTTTTCTAAAATATGTCTATATATAGATACATGTTACTAAAAATAGGAGCAAAAGCCCACTTATGTTTTTTCATGAAATGACACTACTTATTCCCAAGTATGATAACCCATGTAAGATTTGGGAAATTTCCGCGGACAATTTTTCTTATTTAGCCTCAAAGATCTCAAAAAATTCCAATTTCCCCATTTTTCAAATTTTTAGAAACCATGTCAGTTTGCATGACCTTTTTCTTACAGGAAGAATATTTCTAGAATAAACGTTTATATGCTCTGTGTACCTTAGAAGGTCATGTTATCATATGATCCAATGATTTTTGTTGGAGTGTATTAGATACCGATAAATATTCATTTACATTTCCTCAATTTTCATGTTTTCATTTAGTCAAAATGGGCCAAAAATGGCCGAATTCAATGGATCCGTCTCCATGGCAACCAAGTGCACGTGTGGAACTTCCGACACCATATTTACTAGTTTTGTACCAAGACACACCTATGGTAAAAATTTCATCAAAATCCGAGACATGTCGTTTCCAAGCCTTATAGTAAATTCGTTGGTGCTTACAGAGAATGCGTGTTAAGATGGCTAAAAATCAACTTCCGGTAATGTATGGAATGAAAATCATTCAACCGTTAAATAACTAATTCGACAAAGTTAAAGATGTCCTAACTTTTTTGGTACATATTTATATCCTGTATATAATTTTCATCCTAAAATTAGAGTATTGCAATTCTATTGATTGTGAGTATATTTTGCGTTGATCTTGACGGAAAATGTAATAACTCAAAATGCAATAATCTAGGTTCATTACATTTAGCGTTGTTCTCACATTTCGCATTGTAACAAAGCTATCCAAGATTTTCTATTATCATAACATTTCAAAAGTTTTTAAAAGTAGTAAATAAATGCCTCCATTTACGACCCATCTTTTGATGGAACATTAGGGGCTTTTTGAATAAATTTAGGGTATATATTGTACCAGTCTTTTAAAACAAAAAAGAATATCTATATTCGTCACACATACCATACATGTATATTACAAATCAAGGAACTCAATTGAAATGAATTAGTGTCAAGGTCACTAATTCTGCAAGGTTATGTAGGGTATTGTGCCAGTCATTGGCATGGTCGTGTTTTTGTTTTCATTTTAGAATAGATTTAGGTTAGGAGTATAATGTGTTAATTTTGTTATAATGATAACTGTTGTGGGAGTTGTTTTCATACTTTCAATTCAAGAAGTATCTACTATTTTTTCCTGTGAAAAATGATTATTCTACGTGAATACGCCCCGTTAAAGGTGTGTTTGTTTTTTTAGTTGGAGTTTTGATACACATTCCCAAAGCAACTTTCCTATCCTCGGTTTTTCTAGAACATGTTTACAACGATTTCCAAACATTATCCTTTAGAGCATTGTGAACTTTAAATTATTTGTAACTAAATTATTATTTGATTACACAGTTTATAATAGAAAAGGATCTTAAAAACAATAGAAACTGACTATTAACCCTAAAGTCATCTAGACTTTCAAATCATAAACCTGAGATGGAATACATGTATGTGGAGATAGCGAACGGAACAGTATTCCAGCTCAAAAGTCCTTAAACCTTGACAAAATAGGAGCAGAGCAAACACGGACCTCCAAAACATCAAAGGTGGGATCTGTTGCCATGGAGGAGTGAGCAACTGAGAGTAAAGGAATTATAAATGTTTCGAAGTCGATGACATATGTTAATGAAATTTGGGAATATAAAAAATTACATCTTGAATCAGTTCTCTGACAAACAAATTGAACACATTCTTGGTAGAAAACGATTTCGAACATGTTGTGGTGAATAGTATTTCTGACAAAATGACAATTGAAATATTAGATCATGTAGTATTTCTGTAAAGTTTACGACTGGCATAGTGGAACACAAGAAAAAATAGAATTTCTGAATATAAAGACCTATTTTGTTTTCATATGAAGCAGAATTTGTGCAGTATCTTATGCATGAAAAGAAGTAAACACTTGCTGTGGCCTTCAACTCGATGTTCAGATATATCGACGACGTATTGTCAATTAACAATGGTAATTTCCATTCTTATATCCTGGTGAGCTTGAGATAAAGGATACAACAAAGTCTGACACATCTGTCTCGTATTTGGATATCTTATACTTATAAATTAATAAATTTTGCAAATTAATTCCGGAACGGGTGCACCAGAGGTTTTACTAGCTCCTCGAACAATACACTTCAAAAAAGATGATGTCCGTTAAATATATTTAGCTTTTACTCGGATACTTAGTATCTTACATTAAATTAAAAGTCTACTTCAATTTTCTATGAACAGCCATGAAATAGCTTTACCCGAGTATAATGGCGTTTCCAATTGGCGGATCTAAGCTAGTGGCAAAGTAGAGTTAACGTTAATACATAGTGATAAGGTACATATAAAATTACAAACCAAGACCCAAGTACCTGTGAATTTTTAACCCCCCCCCCCCCCCCCCCCCCCCCCCCCCAATAAAAAATCAATTTATTGGTAAATTGTGCATATTCGCTGCTTTTATCCTTCACGGAAATTGAATAAGAACACCCGAATTACAATATCCATAACATTGTTTCACATGAACGTGAATTAAAGAAGTTTTTATTTTTCAAATTTTCACAAAAAGTGGATAGGGGTGGTGACGTACGCGTACATCTACTTCATGCGGGATTTTGAATAAAGTGCCGGGTATTTCTTCCTTCTATTAGCCTGTTGTCTGTCAGTTAAAAACTACAATTTACAACTAAAATAGATTTTCAGTGGGAAATGGTATCTATGAATTCAATTTCCTGCGCTTGCGCGGGATTTCATTTAGTTTTACTTGATAAAGACAGTGCGTTAATGGCAATCTAACAACCAAGCCCTATGATAAACGTGATGACTAACTTAACAATCGTCAACTTCCCTTACTAAAGGCCCTGTCACACCAAGCCGTGTTACTGTGTTGTTAAAATTTGAAAATCGCCGTGGAACTCGCAAAGAAACTGCACAAATTTCTGTCAAATTTTCAGAATTTGAAGA